>NW_027224979.1:0-300000 GCF_041296235.1 Equus asinus | reverse complement strand
TCACTTTCCTTTCTCAGCAGAAACAAGTAGCAACCACCCAGATGTAGCTAGGATAAAATTAGAGTAGCATTAGGTTAGCTGATGAAAGCAGGGAAGGGCTGAACAATCCTTGATCCTTCACTCCTCCACCTCCTCCGTCTCCCAAGCCCCAGGTGACAACCTCAAATGCCTCCTCAAATGCCGCTTTCCCCAAGAGCTCAAAGGTGACATATCCTGACCACAGGAGTTGAGTGGTCACAGTGTTTCACGGTTTCTGAGACTGTCTGCGCCTGGGGCCATCACCTCCCCTCATATTAAACTTACTTAGAAAAACACACCTTAGGTCCTAGGTTTCAACAAAGGTGACTATATAATACAGCACCCAAGAGAGGATGCTTCTGAGAGTGAAAAGGACACACTATTAATAATTATTCTGAGATAACAGCCACAGACTGAGATGGTCCCAAGCAAAACGTTAGCCCTTCTCTAATACAAGATGCCAGACAGAGTAGCCAACAGCCACAAGGAATGAAAGCTCACAAGTCAAAACAATTACATACCTGAGGAGTACAACGACTGAAAAAGAAATACAACAAATTGAGCAACATATACCATTTGAAGTAGAACTACTGGAACATACTGGAACATAAGCATGACAAATACACTTAAAGATACAAGGGAAGATGTTAGTAACACGAAATGACAATGAGAAACCATAAGGAAAACCTCATGAGGAAACAGGTGTAAAAGTACGACTGTTAAAGACTTAAGTCATGGGATAAATAGCAGTGTGGATACATGAGAAAAGCAAATTATTTAGACATGGAAAATGACATTGAGAAACTCTCCCAGAAAACAGAATAAAACAATAAAGTGAGAGAATATTTAAAAGAACAGCAGTGTGATATGGTGGGTAAAAAAAGACATCTAACATCTGAAATAAATGAAATCCAAGACATCTAAGATGAAAAAAAAAGAAAACAGAGAAGAGGAAATATTCAAAAACTAATGAAGGTAAATTTCACAAAGTTAAAGAAGGAAGTAAAAAATTATCTGTAAAGGATCCATGGAAATGAAGAGAAAATTCTAAAAGCTTCCAAAAAGAGCAAAGAAAATAAGAACAGACTGACACGATCTCTCTCTAGAGCAAACAGAACACATCTTGTTTGAGAGCACACAAGTGACATTTATGAAAACAGACAACATATTTGGACATAAACAAAGCATTAATAACGTGCACGGGAGCAATATCATATAGATTTTCTCTGACCGTATCGCAACTGCAATAGCTTTTTAAAAGTCAACATAATATCAAAGAAGAAAAAAGTTGAAGGACTGACATGAGCCAATGTCAAAATTCACTATAAAGCTACAGCAATCAAGACAGTGTGGTACTGGTGAAAGAACAGACAAATGGACCAAAGGAGCAGAACAGAGAGCCTAGAAATAGATGCCCGTTAACATACTCTACCGTTCTTTGACAAAGGAGCACAGACCATACGATGGAGCAAAGACAGTCTTATCAACGAATGGTGCTGGAAGAACTGGACATCCACGTGCGAGACAATGAACGTGCACATGGACCTTTACACCTTTACAAAACGGAAATCAAAATGCATTATAGACCCACATGTAAAAAGCAAAACTCTAGAATTCCTAGAAGACAATAACACGGAAGAAAACCGAGATGACCTCTTTATAAACATGACTTTCTAGATGTGACAGCAAAATCAAGATCCTGAAAGGAATAACTGATAAGCTGGACTTCATTAACATTTTAAACTGCTGCTCCACAAGACACAATGTCAAGAGGATAAAAACACAAGCCACAGACTGGGAGAAAATATTTGCAAAAGGCACAGTTGATAAAGGAATAACAAATATACAAATACGCAAAGAAATCTTAAAACTAGACAACAAGAACACACACAACCAGATTAAAAAATGGGGCAAACAACTTAACAGACATCTGGCCAAAGAAGACATAAAAATGGCAACTAAGAGTACGAGACGATGCTCCACATCATATGGCTCCAGGAAAATGCAAATTGAACAACAGTGAGATACCACTACACACCTCTTAGAATAGTCAAAATATGGAACACTAACAACAGCAATTGCTGACAAGCATGTGGAGCAATGGAGACACTCATTCAGTATTGGTGGCAAGGCAAAACGGAACAGCCACTCTGGAAGGCAGTTTAGGGTTTTCTTACAAAACTAAGCATAACCCTTAACGTACGATCCAGCTTAACATACGCTCCTTGGTATTTACCCCAAGGAGTTCAAAACTTACACGCAGATGAAAACCTGCACACAAATGTTGATAGCAGCTTTATTCGTTATCGCCAAAAAGCGGAAGCAACCAAGATGTCCTGCACCAGATGAACGGATAAACAAACCGTGGTACATCTAGTCAACGGCATATTATTCAGCGCTAAAAAGCAACGAGCTATCGAGCTGTGAAAAGAAACCTTACATGCATGTTACTTTGTGAAAGAAGCCAATCTGAAAAGGTTGCATACTGTATGAGGCCAACTATATGACATTCTGGACGTGGCAAAATTGGGGCGACAGGAAAAGATCGGTGGTTGCCGGGAGTTGGCGGGGAGAAGGATGAATAGGCGGAGCACAAAGGATTTTTAGGGCAGTGAAAATACTCCATCGTTATGAAACTCTAATGACAGATTCATGTCATTCTACTTTTATCCAAACCCATAGAATGTATGACACCAAGAGTGAGTCGCAATGTAAACCATAAATCAGATAATATTCTATTATGGCTTTCATTTTCCAATTCTGGTCATCGTATTATGGTTACGGAAGTGAAAATTTTCTGATTTTGATCACTGTGCTGTGGTTAGGTGTCCCTGAAGGTAGAAAAATAAAACTGAAATATTCAGGAGTAAAGGGTATGTGGTCTGCATTTTCTCTCTAATGATTCAGGAATAGAGCCTAAGTGTGTAGGAAGGTGTGTGTCACGTGTGTGTCTATCAAACATCTTCTGCCTCAACTCACATAAAAATCAGGTCTAGATACAGATGTATTGAGAGAGAGAGCTCTTTCTATGTGTATATCTATATCTAAACGTATTTTCTTTCTCTCTCTCTCTTTCTATATATATCTATAGATAGATAGATAGATAGATAGATAGATAGATAGATAGATTTATGTCTATATACCTACATATCCATATGATGGGAATAACAAAGGAAATGTGACAAAATGTTAACAATTGGAAATGTAAGTAAAGGGTATACTGGAGCTTCTGGAACCATTTGCGAGAAATTCCTGTATGTGTTGGAATATTGTTCAGTCTTAAAAAGAAATGAAATTCTGACACATGCTGCAACATGGATTGACTTTGAGGGCATTGTGCTAAATGAAATAACTAGTCACAAGAAGACAAATTTTGCATGATTCCACTGACATGACATACCTAGAGTAGTCAAACTCACAGAGACAGAAGGTAGAATGGTGGTTGCCAAGAGCTTGGGAAAGGGGCAACGGGGAGAGTAGTTTAATGTGTACAGAGTTTCAGTTTTGCAAGACGAGAAGAGTTCTGCAGGTTGGCTGCGCAACAATATGAAGGTACCTAACGCTACAGAATGGCACACTTAAAAATGCTGAAGATGATCAATTTTAGGTTACATGCATTTACCACAATTTAG
Organism: Equus asinus; assembly: GCF_041296235.1. Classification (NCBI taxonomy): domain Eukaryota; kingdom Metazoa; phylum Chordata; class Mammalia; order Perissodactyla; family Equidae; genus Equus; species Equus asinus. Next base: position 296,350 of record NW_027224979.1, on the reverse strand, counting down.
AAATCTGCATAAGTTTCGAATTCTTACAATGGAAAAAGTGTTTCAAAAATAGCTCTCCTGGTGCTTGTTCTGGTGAAAATGAGATTGGGGGAAAAAGGAGATAGTACAAAAAAGCTGACGTTGAAAAACCAAACATTTTCTGTCTCAACTCATCCTACATCCAACCTATTCTACCAAGGAAACTTGAAAGTGCATTTAGAACAATGCCCCTTATTGAGTCTATTTCTTGATTTGCTCTGTCAACCTCCTGACTAAAGACTCAAAGGGCTATCTTCACTGTGTCTCTCCACACTCTGTCTGGAGTCGGCTCCCTGTTTTGTGGTCAGCTCTCACTCTTCTCAGCATTCACGTGGGAGAGGGAATATCGAGCTGCACAGACTCTCCAGCCCTTACAAGCCCATATAGCGGCAGAGACAACATACCCTCTCCACATCCCAGACATCACCCCAAAAGATGTCCACATACCTGGGAATGCACAGTCTAGGAGTGCGTCTCTAGAAAAGCCTACGTCTCTAGAAAGCTACAGTTGGTACGTCTACGGTTCACGATTGGAGTTTGTATTGTTTGTAGAGCCTCAAGCATGACCCCTCATTGCCTTGCCAGTGCTACTAGGATTGAGCCAAAACCATTCAGCAGAGCCTACAATGCCCTTCAAAATCTGGCCCTGCCAGCCCCCATCCTTGTGGCGCACCTCTCTCTCCCTCAATCCTGTTCTCCAGACCTGACCTCCTTTTATTTCCTCCCAAGAGCCATATGCCTTCCAACACTGCTCAATGACGTCAGAAAAAGAAGTGAGAGGTATAAGGACTGGACAGGAAAAATGAAAATTATCGCTGTTTTCAGATGACATGACTAAGTACACGGAAAATTTTTGTTCCATCTAATAAGCACTCAAATGGTATTTATTACGTGCCAGACATCGTCCTAAGTGTTTAACACTTATTTGGTCCTCATAACAAATCATCACGGAGCCTGGAGAGTTGTTCTATGTTAACGTAAACACCAAGAAATGCAACAACATGTCATTTGAGATTTCCTACATGGGACAGTGATGTGACCAACTTATTTGAACAAGAATTCTGTGAATCTAAGAATATGATAAACATGACTTAGCTCAGTGGATCCGAAATTTTAGAAAAGATCTTAGAATCATGGTCCAGAATATTCCGCATTCCCATGGATAATGCCGCGTCTGCATTTCACTCACTCTCTCTCTCTGTCTCTCTCTCTCTCTCTCTCTCTCTCTGAGTATATACGTCACCTTTTGTTGGTGGTTCCATCACAGATTACTTCTGTCAGTTCATCGGGGTCATTTCTAAAGAATTAAAAGCATATATGATCAGACTCCTAGTGACTTCATAGAGTTACACTCTTGTTTGCCATTAGTTACAAGTAGTCTTCAAGTGGTAAACTGGTTGAACCCTAAAAAATTATGTGGATGTTAGTTATTCGGAAACTAGTATTTTAATCTTCCCTAGAAATAGGGCTTTCTATAGTTGTAACGAAGATCTTCGGCCGGTCAAAAAGCCTAATGAATGAAGATATTGAAATACAATTCTTCACTACTGAACCTTACTCTCACGTGTAATTGCATCGAGGTTGAATTTAGCTCAAAATTCAACTCCAGGTTGTAGGTACACATTTCCCCAGCTCCTCCTAACTTCCTGATCCTCAACACCCTCCACCACATCCTGACCCTTCATGTATCATGTATGTCTTTTCTGTTCCTCATACAGGGTTCAGATGACTGCAGGTCTGAGGCACGGGCTCCCTCCAATATGACGGTGGCTTGGCATTCGGGACACCAGCTTTAGATGGTGGCAGAGCTCTGGAGGCTGAGGAAAGGAGCCGAGGTCTGTTTAGCTCCATTCTCTTCTGCTGAGAGCTCCACTGCTCCCTCTCCACTGCTACCGTCTCCTTGCTCCAAATAGGATTCTCTCCTCTCCTGGCCCACTCTAGCAGAGTCTTACACACAGGCATTCTGAGAGTTTCCTCAAAGCTTTGGCTACTACTTTCTAAGGCTCACAAACAAACCGAGAGTAAGAAGTCTCCCTCTTATGACTCCTCCTTCCTTTTGCCACCTAGGCCCAACAGGAAAGAAAGTTACCTACAGAAGCTTATAGTCTCTTATGGAAACCTGTTGTTGCCATCGATGCCCCCCATACCTTTCACCACTCAGATCACTCATGTCAACTCACCCCATCTTGTCACTGTTGCCAGACGACATTCGGGAAGAATCCATAACCCTGCCATAGAGTAAAAAACATGTACAAAAAATAGAGTCAGACATTTTGGAAGATAATCAGGTTCTTTTTCCCAACAGAATTGCAGCACACAAAAAGTAAAGTCACGAGGAAACACGACAGAAACAAAAGCATCCGTTTCAGGGTCCAGCACTGGAACCTCTGACACAGTCTCCGGGTTCTGTATGTGCGTGTGTGCGTGTCTGTGTGTCCCTGTGTGTATCCACTGGAAAGAGAATGAAGGGAACAAGGGAGACATAGCATTCATGATTAAACCTCCTTCCTTCTTCACCATTTTGTTTCTCCTTCATGCACTCTGGAATCAATTTGGGAAACGTGAGAGGGATCTGAGTGTGTCGGGATGGGGAGGTGCATCCAAGTAAGAGCTAACACAGAGATATAGATAGAAAGAGAATACACAAGAACAATGAACATACAGTGTCAGGGCCCAGTCCCTGGTTGTTATTTGGTAGGAAAGAAACAAGTAGGAAGGTCAAGGATGACCAAATGATGATTAAAAGATTTTCTGACCTGCGTGAAGACCATGCGTTTACAATGATTCTTTTTCTTTTTCTTTTTCTCTACAGTCCTTTCAGAAAACGTTATCTGGTTATATTATCCAAAATCAAGACTTTTCACCTCAAAACTGGCTTGGGTAATCTTTTCTCTATTTATCTTTTTCTTCATCTACAAAATAAGACACTTGCAAAATGCACTTTGAGTCTGTCACCTTCACAGTATCATGCTAATATTCAGCATTGCACAAATATTATTGATTTTTGGACAGCCTGCACTCTTCACCAAATTCTTTCAAATTTCATTAATTCTGTATCTGGCAACAATATACATTAGTATATATATCTTAAAGTTCAAATACACTTAAAGGTTCTCATCAAAGTAACACACCCTGATAATTTCCAGAGAAATCATGGGTTCCTATCAAGACGCCAAATGGTACGGCATGTTGCATCCTCCTCCCAAAACTTCAGAAGTCCTAAGGAACTATGCATTCCCAGAAATAACAAGAGTGACAACCCTGGGAAATGACAGAGGCCTGAAGGCTGTCTCTTAATGGGTGGGTAGCCTGGGATTAGGGGCAGTGGGTGGCAGCCTTGAGGGGCTCAGTGTGAGGGAAAATTTTAAGGACCGTTCTTGCCTCTCCCCTGAGTTGCTTGGAAGCGATCACTTTCCTTTCTCAGCAGAAACAAGTAGCAACCACCCAGATGTAGCTAGGATAAAATTAGAGTAGCATTAGGTTAGCTGATGAAAGCAGGGAAGGGCTGAACAATCCTTGATCCTTCACTCCTCCACCTCCTCCGTCTCCCAAGCCCCAGGTGACAACCTCAAATGCCTCCTCAAATGCCGCTTTCCCCAAGAGCTCAAAGGTGACATATCCTGACCACAGGAGTTGAGTGGTCACAGTGTTTCACGGTTTCTGAGACTGTCTGCGCCTGGGGCCATCACCTCCCCTCATATTAAACTTACTTAGAAAAACACACCTTAGGTCCTAGGTTTCAACAAAGGTGACTATATAATACAGCACCCAAGAGAGGATGCTTCTGAGAGTGAAAAGGACACACTATTAATAATTATTCTGAGATAACAGCCACAGACTGAGATGGTCCCAAGCAAAACGTTAGCCCTTCTCTAATACAAGATGCCAGACAGAGTAGCCAACAGCCACAAGGAATGAAAGCTCACAAGTCAAAACAATTACATACCTGAGGAGTACAACGACTGAAAAAGAAATACAACAAATTGAGCAACATATACCATTTGAAGTAGAACTACTGGAACATACTGGAACATAAGCATGACAAATACACTTAAAGATACAAGGGAAGATGTTAGTAACACGAAATGACAATGAGAAACCATAAGGAAAACCTCATGAGGAAACAGGTGTAAAAGTACGACTGTTAAAGACTTAAGTCATGGGATAAATAGCAGTGTGGATACATGAGAAAAGCAAATTATTTAGACATGGAAAATGACATTGAGAAACTCTCCCAGAAAACAGAATAAAACAATAAAGTGAGAGAATATTTAAAAGAACAGCAGTGTGATATGGTGGGTAAAAAAAGACATCTAACATCTGAAATAAATGAAATCCAAGACATCTAAGATGAAAAAAAAAGAAAACAGAGAAGAGGAAATATTCAAAAACTAATGAAGGTAAATTTCACAAAGTTAAAGAAGGAAGTAAAAAATTATCTGTAAAGGATCCATGGAAATGAAGAGAAAATTCTAAAAGCTTCCAAAAAGAGCAAAGAAAATAAGAACAGACTGACACGATCTCTCTCTAGAGCAAACAGAACACATCTTGTTTGAGAGCACACAAGTGACATTTATGAAAACAGACAACATATTTGGACATAAACAAAGCATTAATAACGTGCACGGGAGCAATATCATATAGATTTTCTCTGACCGTATCGCAACTGCAATAGCTTTTTAAAAGTCAACATAATATCAAAGAAGAAAAAAGTTGAAGGACTGACATGAGCCAATGTCAAAATTCACTATAAAGCTACAGCAATCAAGACAGTGTGGTACTGGTGAAAGAACAGACAAATGGACCAAAGGAGCAGAACAGAGAGCCTAGAAATAGATGCCCGTTAACATACTCTACCGTTCTTTGACAAAGGAGCACAGACCATACGATGGAGCAAAGACAGTCTTATCAACGAATGGTGCTGGAAGAACTGGACATCCACGTGCGAGACAATGAACGTGCACATGGACCTTTACACCTTTACAAAACGGAAATCAAAATGCATTATAGACCCACATGTAAAAAGCAAAACTCTAGAATTCCTAGAAGACAATAACACGGAAGAAAACCGAGATGACCTCTTTATAAACATGACTTTCTAGATGTGACAGCAAAATCAAGATCCTGAAAGGAATAACTGATAAGCTGGACTTCATTAACATTTTAAACTGCTGCTCCACAAGACACAATGTCAAGAGGATAAAAACACAAGCCACAGACTGGGAGAAAATATTTGCAAAAGGCACAGTTGATAAAGGAATAACAAATATACAAATACGCAAAGAAATCTTAAAACTAGACAACAAGAACACACACAACCAGATTAAAAAATGGGGCAAACAACTTAACAGACATCTGGCCAAAGAAGACATAAAAATGGCAACTAAGAGTACGAGACGATGCTCCACATCATATGGCTCCAGGAAAATGCAAATTGAACAACAGTGAGATACCACTACACACCTCTTAGAATAGTCAAAATATGGAACACTAACAACAGCAATTGCTGACAAGCATGTGGAGCAATGGAGACACTCATTCAGTATTGGTGGCAAGGCAAAACGGAACAGCCACTCTGGAAGGCAGTTTAGGGTTTTCTTACAAAACTAAGCATAACCCTTAACGTACGATCCAGCTTAACATACGCTCCTTGGTATTTACCCCAAGGAGTTCAAAACTTACACGCAGATGAAAACCTGCACACAAATGTTGATAGCAGCTTTATTCGTTATCGCCAAAAAGCGGAAGCAACCAAGATGTCCTGCACCAGATGAACGGATAAACAAACCGTGGTACATCTAGTCAACGGCATATTATTCAGCGCTAAAAAGCAACGAGCTATCGAGCTGTGAAAAGAAACCTTACATGCATGTTACTTTGTGAAAGAAGCCAATCTGAAAAGGTTGCATACTGTATGAGGCCAACTATATGACATTCTGGACGTGGCAAAATTGGGGCGACAGGAAAAGATCGGTGGTTGCCGGGAGTTGGCGGGGAGAAGGATGAATAGGCGGAGCACAAAGGATTTTTAGGGCAGTGAAAATACTCCATCGTTATGAAACTCTAATGACAGATTCATGTCATTCTACTTTTATCCAAACCCATAGAATGTATGACACCAAGAGTGAGTCGCAATGTAAACCATAAATCAGATAATATTCTATTATGGCTTTCATTTTCCAATTCTGGTCATCGTATTATGGTTACGGAAGTGAAAATTTTCTGATTTTGATCACTGTGCTGTGGTTAGGTGTCCCTGAAGGTAGAAAAATAAAACTGAAATATTCAGGAGTAAAGGGTATGTGGTCTGCATTTTCTCTCTAATGATTCAGGAATAGAGCCTAAGTGTGTAGGAAGGTGTGTGTCACGTGTGTGTCTATCAAACATCTTCTGCCTCAACTCACATAAAAATCAGGTCTAGATACAGATGTATTGAGAGAGAGAGCTCTTTCTATGTGTATATCTATATCTAAACGTATTTTCTTTCTCTCTCTCTCTTTCTATATATATCTATAGATAGATAGATAGATAGATAGATAGATAGATAGATAGATTTATGTCTATATACCTACATATCCATATGATGGGAATAACAAAGGAAATGTGACAAAATGTTAACAATTGGAAATGTAAGTAAAGGGTATACTGGAGCTTCTGGAACCATTTGCGAGAAATTCCTGTATGTGTTGGAATATTGTTCAGTCTTAAAAAGAAATGAAATTCTGACACATGCTGCAACATGGATTGACTTTGAGGGCATTGTGCTAAATGAAATAACTAGTCACAAGAAGACAAATTTTGCATGATTCCACTGACATGACATACCTAGAGTAGTCAAACTCACAGAGACAGAAGGTAGAATGGTGGTTGCCAAGAGCTTGGGAAAGGGGCAACGGGGAGAGTAGTTTAATGTGTACAGAGTTTCAGTTTTGCAAGACGAGAAGAGTTCTGCAGGTTGGCTGCGCAACAATATGAAGGTACCTAACGCTACAGAATGGCACACTTAAAAATGCTGAAGATGATCAATTTTAGGTTACATGCATTTACCACAATTTAGAAATCTGCATAAGTTTCGAATTCTTACAATGGAAAAAGTGTTTCAAAAATAGCTCTCCTGGTGCTTGTTCTGGTGAAAATGAGATTGGGGGAAAAAGGAGATAGTACAAAAAAGCTGACGTTGAAAAACCAAACATTTTCTGTCTCAACTCATCCTACATCCAACCTATTCTACCAAGGAAACTTGAAAGTGCATTTAGAACAATGCCCCTTATTGAGTCTATTTCTTGATTTGCTCTGTCAACCTCCTGACTAAAGACTCAAAGGGCTATCTTCACTGTGTCTCTCCACACTCTGTCTGGAGTCGGCTCCCTGTTTTGTGGTCAGCTCTCACTCTTCTCAGCATTCACGTGGGAGAGGGAATATCGAGCTGCACAGACTCTCCAGCCCTTACAAGCCCATATAGCGGCAGAGACAACATACCCTCTCCACATCCCAGACATCACCCCAAAAGATGTCCACATACCTGGGAATGCACAGTCTAGGAGTGCGTCTCTAGAAAAGCCTACGTCTCTAGAAAGCTACAGTTGGTACGTCTACGGTTCACGATTGGAGTTTGTATTGTTTGTAGAGCCTCAAGCATGACCCCTCATTGCCTTGCCAGTGCTACTAGGATTGAGCCAAAACCATTCAGCAGAGCCTACAATGCCCTTCAAAATCTGGCCCTGCCAGCCCCCATCCTTGTGGCGCACCTCTCTCTCCCTCAATCCTGTTCTCCAGACCTGACCTCCTTTTATTTCCTCCCAAGAGCCATATGCCTTCCAACACTGCTCAATGACGTCAGAAAAAGAAGTGAGAGGTATAAGGACTGGACAGGAAAAATGAAAATTATCGCTGTTTTCAGATGACATGACTAAGTACACGGAAAATTTTTGTTCCATCTAATAAGCACTCAAATGGTATTTATTACGTGCCAGACATCGTCCTAAGTGTTTAACACTTATTTGGTCCTCATAACAAATCATCACGGAGCCTGGAGAGTTGTTCTATGTTAACGTAAACACCAAGAAATGCAACAACATGTCATTTGAGATTTCCTACATGGGACAGTGATGTGACCAACTTATTTGAACAAGAATTCTGTGAATCTAAGAATATGATAAACATGACTTAGCTCAGTGGATCCGAAATTTTAGAAAAGATCTTAGAATCATGGTCCAGAATATTCCGCATTCCCATGGATAATGCCGCGTCTGCATTTCACTCACTCTCTCTCTCTGTCTCTCTCTCTGTCTCTCTCTCTCTCTCTCTCTCTCTCTGAGTATATACGTCACCTTTTGTTGGTGGTTCCATCACAGATTACTTCTGACAGTTCATCGGGGTCATTTCTAAAGAATTAAAAGCATATATGATCAGACTCCTAGTGACTTCATAGAGTTACACTCTTGTTTGCCATTAGTTACAAGTAGTCTTCAAGTGGTAAACTGGTTGAACCCTAAAAAAGTATGTGGATGTTAGTTATTCGGAAACTAGTATTTTAATCTTCCCTAGAAATAGGGCTTTCTATAGTTGTAACGAAGATCTTCGGCCGGTCAAAAAGCCTAATGAATGAAGATATTGAAATACAATTCTTCACTACTGAACCTTACTCTCACGTGTAATTGCATCGAGGTTGAATTTAGCTCAAAATTCAACTCCAGGTTGTAGGTACACATTTCCCCAGCTCCTCCTAACTTCCTGATCCTCAACACCCTCCACCACATCCTGACCCTTCATGTATCATGTATGTCTTTTCTGTTCCTCATACAGGGTTCAGATGACTGCAGGTCTGAGGCACGGGCTCCCTCCAATATGACGGTGGCTTGGCATTCGGGACACCAGCTTTAGATGGTGGCAGAGCTCTGGAGGCTGAGGAAAGGAGCCGAGGTCTGTTTAGCTCCATTCTCTTCTGCTGAGAGCTCCACTGCTCCCTCTCCACTGCTACCGTCTCCTTGCTCCAAATAGGATTCTCTCCTCTCCTGGCCCACTCTAGCAGAGTCTTACACACAGGCATTCTGAGAGTTTCCTCAAAGCTTTGGCTACTACTTTCTAAGGCTCACAAACAAACCGAGAGTAAGAAGTCTCCCTCTTATGACTCCTCCTTCCTTTTGCCACCTAGGCCCAACAGGAAAGAAAGTTACCTACAGAAGCTTATAGTCTCTTATGGAAACCTGTTGTTGCCATCGATGCCCCCCATACCTTTCACCACTCAGATCACTCATGTCAACTCACCCCATCTTGTCACTGTTGCCAGACGACATTCGGGAAGAATCCATAACCCTGCCATAGAGTAAAAAACATGTACAAAAAATAGAGTCAGACATTTTGGAAGATAATCAGGTTCTTTTTCCCAACAGAATTGCAGCACACAAAAAGTAAAGTCACGAGGAAACACGACAGAAACAAAAGCATCCGTTTCAGGGTCCAGCACTGGAACCTCTGACACAGTCTCCGGGTTCTGTATGTGCGTGTGTGCGTGTCTGTGTGTCCCTGTGTGTATCCACTGGAAAGAGAATGAAGGGAACAAGGGAGACATAGCATTCATGATTAAACCTCCTTCCTTCTTCACCATTTTGTTTCTCCTTCATGCACTCTGGAATCAATTTGGGAAACGTGAGAGGGATCTGAGTGTGTCGGGATGGGGAGGTGCATCCAAGTAAGAGCTAACACAGAGATATAGATAGAAAGAGAATACACAAGAACAATGAACATACAGTGTCAGGGCCCAGTCCCTGGTTGTTATTTGGTAGGAAAGAAACAAGTAGGAAGGTCAAGGATGACCAAATGATGATTAAAAGATTTTCTGACCTGCGTGAAGACCATGCGTTTACAATGATTCTTTTTCTTTTTCTTTTTCTCTACAGTCCTTTCAGAAAACGTTATCTGGTTATATTATCCAAAATCAAGACTTTTCACCTCAAAACTGGCTTGGGTAATCTTTTCTCTATTTATCTTTTTCTTCATCTACAAAATAAGACACTTGCAAAATGCACTTTGAGTCTGTCACCTTCACAGTATCATGCTAATATTCAGCATTGCACAAATATTATTGATTTTTGGACAGCCTGCACTCTTCACCAAATTCTTTCAAATTTCATTAATTCTGTATCTGGCAACAATATACATTAGTATATATATCTTAAAGTTCAAATACACTTAAAGGTTCTCATCAAAGTAACACACCCTGATAATTTCCAGAGAAATCATGGGTTCCTATCAAGACGCCAAATGGTACGGCATGTTGCATCCTCCTCCCAAAACTTCAGAAGTCCTAAGGAACTATGCATTCCCAGAAATAACAAGAGTGACAACCCTGGGAAATGACAGAGGCCTGAAGGCTGTCTCTTAATGGGTGGGTAGCCTGGGATTAGGGGCAGTGGGTGGCAGCCTTGAGGGGCTCAGTGTGAGGGAAAATTTTAAGGACCGTTCTTGCCTCTCCCCTGAGTTGCTTGGAAGCGATCACTTTCCTTTCTCAGCAGAAACAAGTAGCAACCACCCAGATGTAGCTAGGATAAAATTAGAGTAGCATTAGGTTAGCTGATGAAAGCAGGGAAGGGCTGAACAATCCTTGATCCTTCACTCCTCCACCTCCTCCGTCTCCCAAGCCCCAGGTGACAACCTCAAATGCCTCCTCAAATGCCGCTTTCCCCAAGAGCTCAAAGGTGACATATCCTGACCACAGGAGTTGAGTGGTCACAGTGTTTCACGGTTTCTGAGACTGTCTGCGCCTGGGGCCATCACCTCCCCTCATATTAAACTTACTTAGAAAAACACACCTTAGGTCCTAGGTTTCAACAAAGGTGACTATATAATACAGCACCCAAGAGAGGATGCTTCTGAGAGTGAAAAGGACACACTATTAATAATTATTCTGAGATAACAGCCACAGACTGAGATGGTCCCAAGCAAAACGTTAGCCCTTCTCTAATACAAGATGCCAGACAGAGTAGCCAACAGCCACAAGGAATGAAAGCTCACAAGTCAAAACAATTACATACCTGAGGAGTACAACGACTGAAAAAGAAATACAACAAATTGAGCAACATATACCATTTGAAGTAGAACTACTGGAACATACTGGAACATAAGCATGACAAATACACTTAAAGATACAAGGGAAGATGTTAGTAACACGAAATGACAATGAGAAACCATAAGGAAAACCTCATGAGGAAACAGGTGTAAAAGTACGACTGTTAAAGACTTAAGTCATGGGATAAATAGCAGTGTGGATACATGAGAAAAGCAAATTATTTAGACATGGAAAATGACATTGAGAAACTCTCCCAGAAAACAGAATAAAACAATAAAGTGAGAGAATATTTAAAAGAACAGCAGTGTGATATGGTGGGTAAAAAAAGACATCTAACATCTGAAATAAATGAAATCCAAGACATCTAAGATGAAAAAAAAAGAAAACAGAGAAGAGGAAATATTCAAAAACTAATGAAGGTAAATTTCACAAAGTTAAAGAAGGAAGTAAAAAATTATCTGTAAAGGATCCATGGAAATGAAGAGAAAATTCTAAAAGCTTCCAAAAAGAGCAAAGAAAATAAGAACAGACTGACACGATCTCTCTCTAGAGCAAACAGAACACATCTTGTTTGAGAGCACACAAGTGACATTTATGAAAACAGACAACATATTTGGACATAAACAAAGCATTAATAACGTGCACGGGAGCAATATCATATAGATTTTCTCTGACCGTATCGCAACTGCAATAGCTTTTTAAAAGTCAACATAATATCAAAGAAGAAAAAAGTTGAAGGACTGACATGAGCCAATGTCAAAATTCACTATAAAGCTACAGCAATCAAGACAGTGTGGTACTGGTGAAAGAACAGACAAATGGACCAAAGGAGCAGAACAGAGAGCCTAGAAATAGATGCCCGTTAACATACTCTACCGTTCTTTGACAAAGGAGCACAGACCATACGATGGAGCAAAGACAGTCTTATCAACGAATGGTGCTGGAAGAACTGGACATCCACGTGCGAGACAATGAACGTGCACATGGACCTTTACACCTTTACAAAACGGAAATCAAAATGCATTATAGACCCACATGTAAAAAGCAAAACTCTAGAATTCCTAGAAGACAATAACACGGAAGAAAACCGAGATGACCTCTTTATAAACATGACTTTCTAGATGTGACAGCAAAATCAAGATCCTGAAAGGAATAACTGATAAGCTGGACTTCATTAACATTTTAAACTGCTGCTCCACAAGACACAATGTCAAGAGGATAAAAACACAAGCCACAGACTGGGAGAAAATATTTGCAAAAGGCACAGTTGATAAAGGAATAACAAATATACAAATACGCAAAGAAATCTTAAAACTAGACAACAAGAACACACACAACCAGATTAAAAAATGGGGCAAACAACTTAACAGACATCTGGCCAAAGAAGACATAAAAATGGCAACTAAGAGTACGAGACGATGCTCCACATCATATGGCTCCAGGGAAATGCAAATTGAACAACAGTGAGATACCACTACACACCTCTTAGAATAGTCAAAATATGGAACACTAACAACAGCAATTGCTGACAAGCATGTGGAGCAATGGAGACACTCATTCAGTATTGGTGGCAAGGCAAAACGGAACAGCCACTCTGGAAGGCAGTTTAGGGTTTTCTTACAAAACTAAGCATAACCCTTAACGTACGATCCAGCTTAACATACGCTCCTTGGTATTTACCCCAAGGAGTTCAAAACTTACACGCAGATGAAAACCTGCACACAAATGTTGATAGCAGCTTTATTCGTTATCGCCAAAAAGCGGAAGCAACCAAGATGTCCTGCACCAGATGAACGGATAAACAAACCGTGGTACATCTAGTCAACGGCATATTATTCAGCGCTAAAAAGCAACGAGCTATCGAGCTGTGAAAAGAAACCTTACATGCATGTTACTTTGTGAAAGAAGCCAATCTGAAAAGGTTGCATACTGTATGAGGCCAACTATATGACATTCTGGACGTGGCAAAATTGGGGCGACAGGAAAAGATCGGTGGTTGCCGGGAGTTGGCGGGGAGAAGGATGAATAGGCGGAGCACAAAGGATTTTTAGGGCAGTGAAAATACTCCATCGTTATGAAACTCTAATGACAGATTCATGTCATTCTACTTTTATCCAAACCCATAGAATGTATGACACCAAGAGTGAGTCGCAATGTAAACCATAAATCAGATAATATTCTATTATGGCTTTCATTTTCCAATTCTGGTCATCGTATTATGGTTACGGAAGTGAAAATTTTCTGATTTTGATCACTGTGCTGTGGTTAGGTGTCCCTGAAGGTAGAAAAATAAAACTGAAATATTCAGGAGTAAAGGGTATGTGGTCTGCATTTTCTCTCTAATGATTCAGGAATAGAGCCTAAGTGTGTAGGAAGGTGTGTGTCACGTGTGTGTCTATCAAACATCTTCTGCCTCAACTCACATAAAAATCAGGTCTAGATACAGATGTATTGAGAGAGAGAGCTCTTTCTATGTGTATATCTATATCTAAACGTATTTTCTTTCTCTCTCTCTCTTTCTATATATATCTATAGATAGATAGATAGATAGATAGATAGATAGATAGATAGATAGATTTATGTCTATATACCTACATATCCATATGATGGGAATAACAAAGGAAATGTGACAAAATGTTAACAATTGGAAATGTAAGTAAAGGGTATACTGGAGCTTCTGGAACCATTTGCGAGAAATTCCTGTATGTGTTGGAATATTGTTCAGTCTTAAAAAGAAATGAAATTCTGACACATGCTGCAACATGGATTGACTTTGAGGGCATTGTGCTAAATGAAATAACTAGTCACAAGAAGACAAATTTTGCATGATTCCACTGACATGACATACCTAGAGTAGTCAAACTCACAGAGACAGAAGGTAGAATGGTGGTTGCCAAGAGCTTGGGAAAGGGGCAACGGGGAGAGTAGTTTAATGTGTACAGAGTTTCAGTTTTGCAAGACGAGAAGAGTTCTGCAGGTTGGCTGCGCAACAATATGAAGGTACCTAACGCTACAGAATGGCACACTTAAAAATGCTGAAGATGATCAATTTTAGGTTACATGCATTTACCACAATTTAGAAATCTGCATAAGTTTCGAATTCTTACAATGGAAAAAGTGTTTCAAAAATAGCTCTCCTGGTGCTTGTTCTGGTGAAAATGAGATTGGGGGAAAAAGGAGATAGTACAAAAAAGCTGACGTTGAAAAACCAAACATTTTCTGTCTCAACTCATCCTACATCCAACCTATTCTACCAAGGAAACTTGAAAGTGCATTTAGAACAATGCCCCTTATTGAGTCTATTTCTTGATTTGCTCTGTCAACCTCCTGACTAAAGACTCAAAGGGCTATCTTCACTGTGTCTCTCCACACTCTGTCTGGAGTCGGCTCCCTGTTTTGTGGTCAGCTCTCACTCTTCTCAGCATTCACGTGGGAGAGGGAATATCGAGCTGCACAGACTCTCCAGCCCTTACAAGCCCATATAGCGGCAGAGACAACATACCCTCTCCACATCCCAGACATCACCCCAAAAGATGTCCACATACCTGGGAATGCACAGTCTAGGAGTGCGTCTCTAGAAAAGCCTACGTCTCTAGAAAGCTACAGTTGGTACGTCTACGGTTCACGATTGGAGTTTGTATTGTTTGTAGAGCCTCAAGCATGACCCCTCATTGCCTTGCCAGTGCTACTAGGATTGAGCCAAAACCATTCAGCAGAGCCTACAATGCCCTTCAAAATCTGGCCCTGCCAGCCCCCATCCTTGTGGCGCACCTCTCTCTCCCTCAATCCTGTTCTCCAGTCCTGACCTCCTTTTATTTCCTCCCAAGAGCCATATGCCTTCCAACACTGCTCAATGACGTCAGAAAAAGAAGTGAGAGGTATAAGGACTGGACAGGAAAAATGAAAATTATCGCTGTTTTCAGATGACATGACTAAGTACACGGAAAATTTTTGTTCCATCTAATAAGCACTCAAATGGTATTTATTACGTGCCAGACATCGTCCTAAGTGTTTAACACTTATTTGGTCCTCATAACAAATCATCACGGAGCCTGGAGAGTTGTTCTATGTTAACGTAAACACCAAGAAATGCAACAACATGTCATTTGAGATTTCCTACATGGGACAGTGATGTGACCAACTTATTTGAACAAGAATTCTGTGAATCTAAGAATATGATAAACATGACTTAGCTCAGTGGATCCGAAATTTTAGAAAAGATCTTAGAATCATGGTCCAGAATATTCCGCATTCCCATGGATAATGCCGCGTCTGCATTTCACTCACTCTCTCTCTCTGTCTCTCTCTCTCTCTCTCTCTCTCTCTGAGTATATACGTCACCTTTTGTTGGTGGTTCCATCACAGATTACTTCTGTCAGTTCATCGGGGTCATTTCTAAAGAATTAAAAGCATATATGATCAGACTCCTAGTGACTTCATAGAGTTACACTCTTGTTTGCCATTAGTTACAAGTAGTCTTCAAGTGGTAAACTGGTTGAACCCTAAAAAATTATGTGGATGTTAGTTATTCGGAAACTAGTATTTTAATCTTCCCTAGAAATAGGGCTTTCTATAGTTGTAACGAAGATCTTCGGCCGGTCAAAAAGCCTAATGAATGAAGATATTGAAATACAATTCTTCACTACTGAACCTTACTCTCACGTGTAATTGCATCGAGGTTGAATTTAGCTCAAAATTCAACTCCAGGTTGTAGGTACACATTTCCCCAGCTCCTCCTAACTTCCTGATCCTCAACACCCTCCACCACATCCTGACCCTTCATGTATCATGTATGTCTTTTCTGTTCCTCATACAGGGTTCAGATGACTGCAGGTCTGAGGCACGGGCTCCCTCCAATATGACGGTGGCTTGGCATTCGGGACACCAGCTTTAGATGGTGGCAGAGCTCTGGAGGCTGAGGAAAGGAGCCGAGGTCTGTTTAGCTCCATTCTCTTCTGCTGAGAGCTCCACTGCTCCCTCTCCACTGCTACCGTCTCCTTGCTCCAAATAGGATTCTCTCCTCTCCTGGCCCACTCTAGCAGAGTCTTACACACAGGCATTCTGAGAGTTTCCTCAAAGCTTTGGCTACTACTTTCTAAGGCTCACAAACAAACCGAGAGTAAGAAGTCTCCCTCTTATGACTCCTCCTTCCTTTTGCCACCTAGGCCCAACAGGAAAGAAAGTTACCTACAGAAGCTTATAGTCTCTTATGGAAACCTGTTGTTGCCATCGATGCCCCCCATACCTTTCACCACTCAGATCACTCATGTCAACTCACCCCATCTTGTCACTGTTGCCAGACGACATTCGGGAAGAATCCATAACCCTGCCATAGAGTAAAAAACATGTACAAAAAATAGAGTCAGACATTTTGGAAGATAATCAGGTTCTTTTTCCCAACAGAATTGCAGCACACAAAAAGTAAAGTCACGAGGAAACACGACAGAAACAAAAGCATCCGTTTCAGGGTCCAGCACTGGAACCTCTGACACAGTCTCCGGGTTCTGTATGTGCGTGTGTGCGTGTCTGTGTGTCCCTGTGTGTATCCACTGGAAAGAGAATGAAGGGAACAAGGGAGACATAGCATTCATGATTAAACCTCCTTCCTTCTTCACCATTTTGTTTCTCCTTCATGCACTCTGGAATCAATTTGGGAAACGTGAGAGGGATCTGAGTGTGTCGGGATGGGGAGGTGCATCCAAGTAAGAGCTAACACAGAGATATAGATAGAAAGAGAATACACAAGAACAATGAACATACAGTGTCAGGGCCCAGTCCCTGGTTGTTATTTGGTAGGAAAGAAACAAGTAGGAAGGTCAAGGATGACCAAATGATGATTAAAAGATTTTCTGACCTGCGTGAAGACCATGCGTTTACAATGATTCTTTTTCTTTTTCTTTTTCTCTACAGTCCTTTCAGAAAACGTTATCTGGTTATATTAGCCAAAATCAAGACTTTTCACCTCAAAACTGGCTTGGGTAATCTTTTCTCTATTTATCTTTTTCTTCATCTACAAAATAAGACACTTGCAAAATGCACTTTGAGTCTGTCACCTTCACAGTATCATGCTAATATTCAGCATTGCACAAATATTATTGATTTTTGGACAGCCTGCACTCTTCACCAAATTCTTTCAAATTTCATTAATTCTGTATCTGGCAACAATATACATTAGTATATATATCTTAAAGTTCAAATACACTTAAAGGTTCTCATCAAAGTAACACACCCTGATAATTTCCAGAGAAATCATGGGTTCCTATCAAGACGCCAAATGGTACGGCATGTTGCATCCTCCTCCCAAAACTTCAGAAGTCCTAAGGAACTATGCATTCCCAGAAATAACAAGAGTGACAACCCTGGGAAATGACAGAGGCCTGAAGGCTGTCTCTTAATGGGTGGGTAGCCTGGGATTAGGGGCAGTGGGTGGCAGCCTTGAGGGGCTCAGTGTGAGGGAAAATTTTAAGGACCGTTCTTGCCTCTCCCCTGAGTTGCTTGGAAGCGATCACTTTCCTTTCTCAGCAGAAACAAGTAGCAACCACCCAGATGTAGCTAGGATAAAATTAGAGTAGCATTAGGTTAGCTGATGAAAGCAGGGAAGGGCTGAACAATCCTTGATCCTTCACTCCTCCACCTCCTCCGTCTCCCAAGCCCCAGGTGACAACCTCAAATGCCTCCTCAAATGCCGCTTTCCCCAAGAGCTCAAAGGTGACATATCCTGACCACAGGAGTTGAGTGGTCACAGTGTTTCACGGTTTCTGAGACTGTCTGCGCCTGGGGCCATCACCTCCCCTCATATTAAACTTACTTAGAAAAACACACCTTAGGTCCTAGGTTTCAACAAAGGTGACTATATAATACAGCACCCAAGAGAGGATGCTTCTGAGAGTGAAAAGGACACACTATTAATAATTATTCTGAGATAACAGCCACAGACTGAGATGGTCCCAAGCAAAACGTTAGCCCTTCTCTAATACAAGATGCCAGACAGAGTAGCCAACAGCCACAAGGAATGAAAGCTCACAAGTCAAAACAATTACATACCTGAGGAGTACAACGACTGAAAAAGAAATACAACAAATTGAGCAACATATACCATTTGAAGTAGAACTACTGGAACATACTGGAACATAAGCATGACAAATACACTTAAAGATACAAGGGAAGATGTTAGTAACACGAAATGACAATGAGAAACCATAAGGAAAACCTCATGAGGAAACAGGTGTAAAAGTACGACTGTTAAAGACTTAAGTCATGGGATAAATAGCAGTGTGGATACATGAGAAAAGCAAATTATTTAGACATGGAAAATGACATTGAGAAACTCTCCCAGAAAACAGAATAAAACAATAAAGTGAGAGAATATTTAAAAGAACAGCAGTGTGATATGGTGGGTAAAAAAAGACATCTAACATCTGAAATAAATGAAATCCAAGACATCTAAGATGAAAAAAAAAGAAAACAGAGAAGAGGAAATATTCAAAAACTAATGAAGGTAAATTTCACAAAGTTAAAGAAGGAAGTAAAAAATTATCTGTAAAGGATCCATGGAAATGAAGAGAAAATTCTAAAAGCTTCCAAAAAGAGCAAAGAAAATAAGAACAGACTGACACGATCTCTCTCTAGAGCAAACAGAACACATCTTGTTTGAGAGCACACAAGTGACATTTATGAAAACAGACAACATATTTGGACATAAACAAAGCATTAATAACGTGCACGGGAGCAATATCATATAGATTTTCTCTGACCGTATCGCAACTGCAATAGCTTTTTAAAAGTCAACATAATATCAAAGAAGAAAAAAGTTGAAGGACTGACATGAGCCAATGTCAAAATTCACTATAAAGCTACAGCAATCAAGACAGTGTGGTACTGGTGAAAGAACAGACAAATGGACCAAAGGAGCAGAACAGAGAGCCTAGAAATAGATGCCCGTTAACATACTCTACCGTTCTTTGACAAAGGAGCACAGACCATACGATGGAGCAAAGACAGTCTTATCAACGAATGGTGCTGGAAGAACTGGACATCCACGTGCGAGACAATGAACGTGCACATGGACCTTTACACCTTTACAAAACGGAAATCAAAATGCATTATAGACCCACATGTAAAAAGCAAAACTCTAGAATTCCTAGAAGACAATAACACGGAAGAAAACCGAGATGACCTCTTTATAAACATGACTTTCTAGATGTGACAGCAAAATCAAGATCCTGAAAGGAATAACTGATAAGCTGGACTTCATTAACATTTTAAACTGCTGCTCCACAAGACACAATGTCAAGAGGATAAAAACACAAGCCACAGACTGGGAGAAAATATTTGCAAAAGGCACAGTTGATAAAGGAATAACAAATATACAAATACGCAAAGAAATCTTAAAACTAGACAACAAGAACACACACAACCAGATTAAAAAATGGGGCAAACAACTTAACAGACATCTGGCCAAAGAAGACATAAAAATGGCAACTAAGAGTACGAGACGATGCTCCACATCATATGGCTCCAGGGAAATGCAAATTGAACAACAGTGAGATACCACTACACACCTCTTAGAATAGTCAAAATATGGAACACTAACAACAGCAATTGCTGACAAGCATGTGGAGCAATGGAGACACTCATTCAGTATTGGTGGCAAGGCAAAACGGAACAGCCACTCTGGAAGGCAGTTTAGGGTTTTCTTACAAAACTAAGCATAACCCTTAACGTACGATCCAGCTTAACATACGCTCCTTGGTATTTACCCCAAGGAGTTCAAAACTTACACGCAGATGAAAACCTGCACACAAATGTTGATAGCAGCTTTATTCGTTATCGCCAAAAAGCGGAAGCAACCAAGATGTCCTGCACCAGATGAACGGATAAACAAACCGTGGTACATCTAGTCAACGGCATATTATTCAGCGCTAAAAAGCAACGAGCTATCGAGCTGTGAAAAGAAACCTTACATGCATGTTACTTTGTGAAAGAAGCCAATCTGAAAAGGTTGCATACTGTATGAGGCCAACTATATGACATTCTGGACGTGGCAAAATTGGGGCGACAGGAAAAGATCGGTGGTTGCCGGGAGTTGGCGGGGAGAAGGATGAATAGGCGGAGCACAAAGGATTTTTAGGGCAGTGAAAATACTCCATCGTTATGAAACTCTAATGACAGATTCATGTCATTCTACTTTTATCCAAACCCATAGAATGTATGACACCAAGAGTGAGTCGCAATGTAAACCATAAATCAGATAATATTCTATTATGGCTTTCATTTTCCAATTCTGGTCATCGTATTATGGTTACGGAAGTGAAAATTTTCTGATTTTGATCACTGTGCTGTGGTTAGGTGTCCCTGAAGGTAGAAAAATAAAACTGAAATATTCAGGAGTAAAGGGTATGTGGTCTGCATTTTCTCTCTAATGATTCAGGAATAGAGCCTAAGTGTGTAGGAAGGTGTGTGTCACGTGTGTGTCTATCAAACATCTTCTGCCTCAACTCACATAAAAATCAGGTCTAGATACAGATGTATTGAGAGAGAGAGCTCTTTCTATGTGTATATCTATATCTAAACGTATTTTCTTTCTCTCTCTCTCTTTCTATATATATCTATAGATAGATAGATAGATAGATAGATAGATAGATAGATTTATGTCTATATACCTACATATCCATATGATGGGAATAACAAAGGAAATGTGACAAAATGTTAACAATTGGAAATGTAAGTAAAGGGTATACTGGAGCTTCTGGAACCATTTGCGAGAAATTCCTGTATGTGTTGGAATATTGTTCAGTCTTAAAAAGAAATGAAATTCTGACACATGCTGCAACATGGATTGACTTTGAGGGCATTGTGCTAAATGAAATAACTAGTCACAAGAAGACAAATTTTGCATGATTCCACTGACATGACATACCTAGAGTAGTCAAACTCACAGAGACAGAAGGTAGAATGGTGGTTGCCAAGAGCTTGGGAAAGGGGCAACGGGGAGAGTAGTTTAATGTGTACAGAGTTTCAGTTTTGCAAGACGAGAAGAGTTCTGCAGGTTGGCTGCGCAACAATATGAAGGTACCTAACGCTACAGAATGGCACACTTAAAAATGCTGAAGATGATCAATTTTAGGTTACATGCATTTACCACAATTTAGAAATCTGCATAAGTTTCGAATTCTTACAATGGAAAAAGTGTTTCAAAAATAGCTCTCCTGGTGCTTGTTCTGGTGAAAATGAGATTGGGGGAAAAAGGAGATAGTACAAAAAAGCTGACGTTGAAAAACCAAACATTTTCTGTCTCAACTCATCCTACATCCAACCTATTCTACCAAGGAAACTTGAAAGTGCATTTAGAACAATGCCCCTTATTGAGTCTATTTCTTGATTTGCTCTGTCAACCTCCTGACTAAAGACTCAAAGGGCTATCTTCACTGTGTCTCTCCACACTCTGTCTGGAGTCGGCTCCCTGTTTTGTGGTCAGCTCTCACTCTTCTCAGCATTCACGTGGGAGAGGGAATATCGAGCTGCACAGACTCTCCAGCCCTTACAAGCCCATATAGCGGCAGAGACAACATACCCTCTCCACATCCCAGACATCACCCCAAAAGATGTCCACATACCTGGGAATGCACAGTCTAGGAGTGCGTCTCTAGAAAAGCCTACGTCTCTAGAAAGCTACAGTTGGTACGTCTACGGTTCACGATTGGAGTTTGTATTGTTTGTAGAGCCTCAAGCATGACCCCTCATTGCCTTGCCAGTGCTACTAGGATTGAGCCAAAACCATTCAGCAGAGCCTACAATGCCCTTCAAAATCTGGCCCTGCCAGCCCCCATCCTTGTGGCGCACCTCTCTCTCCCTCAATCCTGTTCTCCAGACCTGACCTCCTTTTATTTCCTCCCAAGAGCCATATGCCTTCCAACACTGCTCAATGACGTCAGAAAAAGAAGTGAGAGGTATAAGGACTGGACAGGAAAAATGAAAATTATCGCTGTTTTCAGATGACATGACTAAGTACACGGAAAATTTTTGTTCCATCTAATAAGCACTCAAATGGTATTTATTACGTGCCAGACATCGTCCTAAGTGTTTAACACTTATTTGGTCCTCATAACAAATCATCACGGAGCCTGGAGAGTTGTTCTATGTTAACGTAAACACCAAGAAATGCAACAACATGTCATTTGAGATTTCCTACATGGGACAGTGATGTGACCAACTTATTTGAACAAGAATTCTGTGAATCTAAGAATATGATAAACATGACTTAGCTCAGTGGATCCGAAATTTTAGAAAAGATCTTAGAATCATGGTCCAGAATATTCCGCATTCCCATGGATAATGCCGCGTCTGCATTTCACTCACTCTCTCTCTCTGTCTCTCTCTCTCTCTCTCTCTCTCTCTGAGTATATACGTCACCTTTTGTTGGTGGTTCCATCACAGATTACTTCTGTCAGTTCATCGGGGTCATTTCTAAAGAATTAAAAGCATATATGATCAGACTCCTAGTGACTTCATAGAGTTACACTCTTGTTTGCCATTAGTTACAAGTAGTCTTCAAGTGGTAAACTGGTTGAACCCTAAAAAATTATGTGGATGTTAGTTATTCGGAAACTAGTATTTTAATCTTCCCTAGAAATAGGGCTTTCTATAGTTGTAACGAAGATCTTCGGCCGGTCAAAAAGCCTAATGAATGAAGATATTGAAATACAATTCTTCACTACTGAACCTTACTCTCACGTGTAATTGCATCGAGGTTGAATTTAGCTCAAAATTCAACTCCAGGTTGTAGGTACACATTTCCCCAGCTCCTCCTAACTTCCTGATCCTCAACACCCTCCACCACATCCTGACCCTTCATGTATCATGTATGTCTTTTCTGTTCCTCATACAGGGTTCAGATGACTGCAGGTCTGAGGCACGGGCTCCCTCCAATATGACGGTGGCTTGGCATTCGGGACACCAGCTTTAGATGGTGGCAGAGCTCTGGAGGCTGAGGAAAGGAGCCGAGGTCTGTTTAGCTCCATTCTCTTCTGCTGAGAGCTCCACTGCTCCCTCTCCACTGCTACCGTCTCCTTGCTCCAAATAGGATTCTCTCCTCTCCTGGCCCACTCTAGCAGAGTCTTACACACAGGCATTCTGAGAGTTTCCTCAAAGCTTTGGCTACTACTTTCTAAGGCTCACAAACAAACCGAGAGTAAGAAGTCTCCCTCTTATGACTCCTCCTTCCTTTTGCCACCTAGGCCCAACAGGAAAGAAAGTTACCTACAGAAGCTTATAGTCTCTTATGGAAACCTGTTGTTGCCATCGATGCCCCCCATACCTTTCACCACTCAGATCACTCATGTCAACTCACCCCATCTTGTCACTGTTGCCAGACGACATTCGGGAAGAATCCATAACCCTGCCATAGAGTAAAAAACATGTACAAAAAATAGAGTCAGACATTTTGGAAGATAATCAGGTTCTTTTTCCCAACAGAATTGCAGCACACAAAAAGTAAAGTCACGAGGAAACACGACAGAAACAAAAGCATCCGTTTCAGGGTCCAGCACTGGAACCTCTGACACAGTCTCCGGGTTCTGTATGTGCGTGTGTGCGTGTCTGTGTGTCCCTGTGTGTATCCACTGGAAAGAGAATGAAGGGAACAAGGGAGACATAGCATTCATGATTAAACCTCCTTCCTTCTTCACCATTTTGTTTCTCCTTCATGCACTCTGGAATCAATTTGGGAAACGTGAGAGGGATCTGAGTGTGTCGGGATGGGGAGGTGCATCCAAGTAAGAGCTAACACAGAGATATAGATAGAAAGAGAATACACAAGAACAATGAACATACAGTGTCAGGGCCCAGTCCCTGGTTGTTATTTGGTAGGAAAGAAACAAGTAGGAAGGTCAAGGATGACCAAATGATGATTAAAAGATTTTCTGACCTGCGTGAAGACCATGCGTTTACAATGATTCTTTTTCTTTTTCTTTTTCTCTACAGTCCTTTCAGAAAACGTTATCTGGTTATATTAGCCAAAATCAAGACTTTTCACCTCAAAACTGGCTTGGGTAATCTTTTCTCTATTTATCTTTTTCTTCATCTACAAAATAAGACACTTGCAAAATGCACTTTGAGTCTGTCACCTTCACAGTATCATGCTAATATTCAGCATTGCACAAATATTATTGATTTTTGGACAGCCTGCACTCTTCACCAAATTCTTTCAAATTTCATTAATTCTGTATCTGGCAACAATATACATTAGTATATATATCTTAAAGTTCAAATACACTTAAAGGTTCTCATCAAAGTAACACACCCTGATAATTTCCAGAGAAATCATGGGTTCCTATCAAGACGCCAAATGGTACGGCATGTTGCATCCTCCTCCCAAAACTTCAGAAGTCCTAAGGAACTATGCATTCCCAGAAATAACAAGAGTGACAACCCTGGGAAATGACAGAGGCCTGAAGGCTGTCTCTTAATGGGTGGGTAGCCTGGGATTAGGGGCAGTGGGTGGCAGCCTTGAGGGGCTCAGTGTGAGGGAAAATTTTAAGGACCGTTCTTGCCTCTCCCCTGAGTTGCTTGGAAGCGATCACTTTCCTTTCTCAGCAGAAACAAGTAGCAACCACCCAGATGTAGCTAGGATAAAATTAGAGTAGCATTAGGTTAGCTGATGAAAGCAGGGAAGGGCTGAACAATCCTTGATCCTTCACTCCTCCACCTCCTCCGTCTCCCAAGCCCCAGGTGACAACCTCAAATGCCTCCTCAAATGCCGCTTTCCCCAAGAGCTCAAAGGTGACATATCCTGACCACAGGAGTTGAGTGGTCACAGTGTTTCACGGTTTCTGAGACTGTCTGCGCCTGGGGCCATCACCTCCCCTCATATTAAACTTACTTAGAAAAACACACCTTAGGTCCTAGGTTTCAACAAAGGTGACTATATAATACAGCACCCAAGAGAGGATGCTTCTGAGAGTGAAAAGGACACACTATTAATAATTATTCTGAGATAACAGCCACAGACTGAGATGGTCCCAAGCAAAACGTTAGCCCTTCTCTAATACAAGATGCCAGACAGAGTAGCCAACAGCCACAAGGAATGAAAGCTCACAAGTCAAAACAATTACATACCTGAGGAGTACAACGACTGAAAAAGAAATACAACAAATTGAGCAACATATACCATTTGAAGTAGAACTACTGGAACATACTGGAACATAAGCATGACAAATACACTTAAAGATACAAGGGAAGATGTTAGTAACACGAAATGACAATGAGAAACCATAAGGAAAACCTCATGAGGAAACAGGTGTAAAAGTACGACTGTTAAAGACTTAAGTCATGGGATAAATAGCAGTGTGGATACATGAGAAAAGCAAATTATTTAGACATGGAAAATGACATTGAGAAACTCTCCCAGAAAACAGAATAAAACAATAAAGTGAGAGAATATTTAAAAGAACAGCAGTGTGATATGGTGGGTAAAAAAAGACATCTAACATCTGAAATAAATGAAATCCAAGACATCTAAGATGAAAAAAAAAGAAAACAGAGAAGAGGAAATATTCAAAAACTAATGAAGGTAAATTTCACAAAGTTAAAGAAGGAAGTAAAAAATTATCTGTAAAGGATCCATGGAAATGAAGAGAAAATTCTAAAAGCTTCCAAAAAGAGCAAAGAAAATAAGAACAGACTGACACGATCTCTCTCTAGAGCAAACAGAACACATCTTGTTTGAGAGCACACAAGTGACATTTATGAAAACAGACAACATATTTGGACATAAACAAAGCATTAATAACGTGCACGGGAGCAATATCATATAGATTTTCTCTGACCGTATCGCAACTGCAATAGCTTTTTAAAAGTCAACATAATATCAAAGAAGAAAAAAGTTGAAGGACTGACATGAGCCAATGTCAAAATTCACTATAAAGCTACAGCAATCAAGACAGTGTGGTACTGGTGAAAGAACAGACAAATGGACCAAAGGAGCAGAACAGAGAGCCTAGAAATAGATGCCCGTTAACATACTCTACCGTTCTTTGACAAAGGAGCACAGACCATACGATGGAGCAAAGACAGTCTTATCAACGAATGGTGCTGGAAGAACTGGACATCCACGTGCGAGACAATGAACGTGCACATGGACCTTTACACCTTTACAAAACGGAAATCAAAATGCATTATAGACCCACATGTAAAAAGCAAAACTCTAGAATTCCTAGAAGACAATAACACGGAAGAAAACCGAGATGACCTCTTTATAAACATGACTTTCTAGATGTGACAGCAAAATCAAGATCCTGAAAGGAATAACTGATAAGCTGGACTTCATTAACATTTTAAACTGCTGCTCCACAAGACACAATGTCAAGAGGATAAAAACACAAGCCACAGACTGGGAGAAAATATTTGCAAAAGGCACAGTTGATAAAGGAATAACAAATATACAAATACGCAAAGAAATCTTAAAACTAGACAACAAGAACACACACAACCAGATTAAAAAATGGGGCAAACAACTTAACAGACATCTGGCCAAAGAAGACATAAAAATGGCAACTAAGAGTACGAGACGATGCTCCACATCATATGGCTCCAGGGAAATGCAAATTGAACAACAGTGAGATACCACTACACACCTCTTAGAATAGTCAAAATATGGAACACTAACAACAGCAATTGCTGACAAGCATGTGGAGCAATGGAGACACTCATTCAGTATTGGTGGCAAGGCAAAACGGAACAGCCACTCTGGAAGGCAGTTTAGGGTTTTCTTACAAAACTAAGCATAACCCTTAACGTACGATCCAGCTTAACATACGCTCCTTGGTATTTACCCCAAGGAGTTCAAAACTTACACGCAGATGAAAACCTGCACACAAATGTTGATAGCAGCTTTATTCGTTATCGCCAAAAAGCGGAAGCAACCAAGATGTCCTGCACCAGATGAACGGATAAACAAACCGTGGTACATCTAGTCAACGGCATATTATTCAGCGCTAAAAAGCAACGAGCTATCGAGCTGTGAAAAGAAACCTTACATGCATGTTACTTTGTGAAAGAAGCCAATCTGAAAAGGTTGCATACTGTATGAGGCCAACTATATGACATTCTGGACGTGGCAAAATTGGGGCGACAGGAAAAGATCGGTGGTTGCCGGGAGTTGGCGGGGAGAAGGATGAATAGGCGGAGCACAAAGGATTTTTAGGGCAGTGAAAATACTCCATCGTTATGAAACTCTAATGACAGATTCATGTCATTCTACTTTTATCCAAACCCATAGAATGTATGACACCAAGAGTGAGTCGCAATGTAAACCATAAATCAGATAATATTCTATTATGGCTTTCATTTTCCAATTCTGGTCATCGTATTATGGTTACGGAAGTGAAAATTTTCTGATTTTGATCACTGTGCTGTGGTTAGGTGTCCCTGAAGGTAGAAAAATAAAACTGAAATATTCAGGAGTAAAGGGTATGTGGTCTGCATTTTCTCTCTAATGATTCAGGAATAGAGCCTAAGTGTGTAGGAAGGTGTGTGTCACGTGTGTGTCTATCAAACATCTTCTGCCTCAACTCACATAAAAATCAGGTCTAGATACAGATGTATTGAGAGAGAGAGCTCTTTCTATGTGTATATCTATATCTAAACGTATTTTCTTTCTCTCTCTCTCTTTCTATATATATCTATAGATAGATAGATAGATAGATAGATAGATAGATAGATAGATTTATGTCTATATACCTACATATCCATATGATGGGAATAACAAAGGAAATGTGACAAAATGTTAACAATTGGAAATGTAAGTAAAGGGTATACTGGAGCTTCTGGAACCATTTGCGAGAAATTCCTGTATGTGTTGGAATATTGTTCAGTCTTAAAAAGAAATGAAATTCTGACACATGCTGCAACATGGATTGACTTTGAGGGCATTGTGCTAAATGAAATAACTAGTCACAAGAAGACAAATTTTGCATGATTCCACTGACATGACATACCTAGAGTAGTCAAACTCACAGAGACAGAAGGTAGAATGGTGGTTGCCAAGAGCTTGGGAAAGGGGCAACGGGGAGAGTAGTTTAATGTGTACAGAGTTTCAGTTTTGCAAGACGAGAAGAGTTCTGCAGGTTGGCTGCGCAACAATATGAAGGTACCTAACGCTACAGAATGGCACACTTAAAAATGCTGAAGATGATCAATTTTAGGTTACATGCATTTACCACAATTTAGAAATCTGCATAAGTTTCGAATTCTTACAATGGAAAAAGTGTTTCAAAAATAGCTCTCCTGGTGCTTGTTCTGGTGAAAATGAGATTGGGGGAAAAAGGAGATAGTACAAAAAAGCTGACGTTGAAAAACCAAACATTTTCTGTCTCAACTCATCCTACATCCAACCTATTCTACCAAGGAAACTTGAAAGTGCATTTAGAACAATGCCCCTTATTGAGTCTATTTCTTGATTTGCTCTGTCAACCTCCTGACTAAAGACTCAAAGGGCTATCTTCACTGTGTCTCTCCACACTCTGTCTGGAGTCGGCTCCCTGTTTTGTGGTCAGCTCTCACTCTTCTCAGCATTCACGTGGGAGAGGGAATATCGAGCTGCACAGACTCTCCAGCCCTTACAAGCCCATATAGCGGCAGAGACAACATACCCTCTCCACATCCCAGACATCACCCCAAAAGATGTCCACATACCTGGGAATGCACAGTCTAGGAGTGCGTCTCTAGAAAAGCCTACGTCTCTAGAAAGCTACAGTTGGTACGTCTACGGTTCACGATTGGAGTTTGTATTGTTTGTAGAGCCTCAAGCATGACCCCTCATTGCCTTGCCAGTGCTACTAGGATTGAGCCAAAACCATTCAGCAGAGCCTACAATGCCCTTCAAAATCTGGCCCTGCCAGCCCCCATCCTTGTGGCGCACCTCTCTCTCCCTCAATCCTGTTCTCCAGACCTGACCTCCTTTTATTTCCTCCCAAGAGCCATATGCCTTCCAACACTGCTCAATGACGTCAGAAAAAGAAGTGAGAGGTATAAGGACTGGACAGGAAAAATGAAAATTATCGCTGTTTTCAGATGACATGACTAAGTACACGGAAAATTTTTGTTCCATCTAATAAGCACTCAAATGGTATTTATTACGTGCCAGACATCGTCCTAAGTGTTTAACACTTATTTGGTCCTCATAACAAATCATCACGGAGCCTGGAGAGTTGTTCTATGTTAACGTAAACACCAAGAAATGCAACAACATGTCATTTGAGATTTCCTACATGGGACAGTGATGTGACCAACTTATTTGAACAAGAATTCTGTGAATCTAAGAATATGATAAACATGACTTAGCTCAGTGGATCCGAAATTTTAGAAAAGATCTTAGAATCATGGTCCAGAATATTCCGCATTCCCATGGATAATGCCGCGTCTGCATTTCACTCACTCTCTCTCTCTGTCTCTCTCTCTCTCTCTCTCTCTCTCTCTCTCTCTGAGTATATGTCACCTTTTGTTGGTGGTTCCATCACAGATTACTTCTGACAGTTCATCGGGGTCATTTCTAAAGAATTAAAAGCATATATGATCAGACTCCTAGTGACTTCATAGAGTTACACTCTTGTTTGCCATTAGTTACAAGTAGTCTTCAAGTGGTAAACTGGTTGAACCCTAAAAAATTATGTGGATGTTAGTTATTTGGAAACTAGTATTTTAATCTTCCCTAGAAATAGGGCTTTCTATAGTTGTAACGAAGATCTTCGGCCGGTCAAAAAGCCTAATGAATGAAGATATTGAAATACAATTCTTCACTACTGAACCTTACTCTCACGTGTAATTGCATCGAGGTTGAATTTAGCTCAAAATTCAACTCCAGGTTGTAGGTACACATTTCCCCAGCTCCTCCTAACTTCCTGATCCTCAACACCCTCCACCACATCCTGACCCTTCATGTATCATGTATGTCTTTTCTGTTCCTCATACAGGGTTCAGATGACTGCAGGTCTGAGGCACGGGCTCCCTCCAATATGACGGTGGCTTGGCATTCAGGACACCAGCTTTAGATGGTGGCAGAGCTCTGGAGGCTGAGGAAAGGAGCCGAGGTCTGTTTAGCTCCATTCTCTTCTGCTGAGAGCTCCACTGCTCCCTCTCCACTGCTACCGTCTCCTTGCTCCAAATAGGATTCTCTCCTCTCCTGGCCCACTCTAGCAGAGTCTTACACACAGGCATTCTGAGAGTTTCCTCAAAGCTTTGGCTACTACTTTCTAAGGCTCACAAACAAACCGAGAGTAAGAAGTCTCCCTCTTATGACTCCTCCTTCCTTTTGCCACCTAGGCCCAACAGGAAAGAAAGTTACCTACAGAAGCTTATAGTCTCTTATGGAAACCTGTTGTTGCCATCGATGCCCCCCATACCTTTCACCACTCAGATCACTCATGTCAACTCACCCCATCTTGTCACTGTTGCCAGACGACATTCGGGAAGAATCCATAACCCTGCCATAGAGTAAAAAACATGTACAAAAAATAGAGTCAGACATTTTGGAAGATAATCAGGTTCTTTTTCCCAACAGAATTGCAGCACACAAAAAGTAAAGTCACGAGGAAACACGACAGAAACAAAAGCATCCGTTTCAGGGTCCAGCACTGGAACCTCTGACACAGTCTCCGGGTTCTGTATGTGCGTGTGTGCGTGTCTGTGTGTCCCTGTGTGTATCCACTGGAAAGAGAATGAAGGGAACAAGGGAGACATAGCATTCATGATTAAACCTCCTTCCTTCTTCACCATTTTGTTTCTCCTTCATGCACTCTGGAATCAATTTGGGAAACGTGAGAGGGATCTGAGTGTGTCGGGATGGGGAGGTGCATCCAAGTAAGAGCTAACACAGAGATATAGATAGAAAGAGAATACACAAGAACAATGAACATACAGTGTCAGGGCCCAGTCCCTGGTTGTTATTTGGTAGGAAAGAAACAAGTAGGAAGGTCAAGGATGACCAAATGATGATTAAAAGATTTTCTGACCTGCGTGAAGACCATGCGTTTACAATGATTCTTTTTCTTTTTCTTTTTCCCTACAGTCCTTTCAGAAAACGTTATCTGGTTATATTATCCAAAATCAAGACTTTTCACCTCAAAACTGGCTTGGGTAATCTTTTCTCTATTTATCTTTTTCTTCATCTACAAAATAAGACACTTGCAAAATGCACTTTGAGTCTGTCACCTTCACAGTATCATGCTAATATTCAGCATTGCACAAATATTATTGATTTTTGGACAGCCTGCACTCTTCACCAAATTCTTTCAAATTTCATTAATTCTGTATCTGGCAACAATATACATTAGTATATATATCTTAAAGTTCAAATACACTTAAAGGTTCTCATCAAAGTAACACACCCTGATAATTTCCAGAGAAATCATGGGTTCCTATCAAGACGCCAAATGGTACGGCATGTTGCATCCTCCTCCCAAAACTTCAGAAGTCCTAAGGAACTATGCATTCCCAGAAATAACAAGAGTGACAACCCTGGGAAATGACAGAGGCCTGAAGGCTGTCTCTTAATGGGTGGGTAGCCTGGGATTAGGGGCAGTGGGTGGCAGCCTTGAGGGGCTCAGTGTGAGGGAAAATTTTAAGGACCGTTCTTGCCTCTCCCCTGAGTTGCTTGGAAGCGATCACTTTCCTTTCTCAGCAGAAACAAGTAGCAACCACCCAGATGTAGCTAGGATAAAATTAGAGTAGCATTAGGTTAGCTGATGAAAGCAGGGAAGGGCTGAACAATCCTTGATCCTTCACTCCTCCACCTCCTCCGTCTCCCAAGCCCCAGGTGACAACCTCAAATGCCTCCTCAAATGCCGCTTTCCCCAAGAGCTCAAAGGTGACATATCCTGACCACAGGAGTTGAGTGGTCACAGTGTTTCACGGTTTCTGAGACTGTCTGCGCCTGGGGCCATCACCTCCCCTCATATCAAATTTACTGAGAAAATCAGACCTTAGAGCTAGCCTTGATGGCCTAGTCGTTAAAGTTCGGCACTCACCGCTTCGGCGGTGTGGGTTCACTGTCCAGTCTCAGAACCACACCACTCGTCTGTCAATCAGACATCATTTAAAATGTCATCATCTCAAAGAGATCTTTCCTGACCCTCAACCAGAAGTAGGCTTACACTCACTCCCTATCACTTGTTTAATTTTCAACAGGACTTCTCATTACTGCCTGCTATTCATTTACTAATTTGTTTTCAGTCTTTTACACCTCTTCTGCCCAAATGTAGACTTCAAGAGAACAAAGACCTTGTCTCTGCTTCTTAATCTATATCATTAGCACATATATTGATGCCAGGTGCATAGTAGGTGCTCACTATATTCTTCTTAAGTGAATTATTAATAAAGTACTAATAAAATAATTAATTTTCTGATACATTCACTGCAGATTTCCCTTTAAAATGTGTTGCCCAAGTTATACTTAAAATATTAATTTATTCAGAACTTTGATTACTCACATATAGGAATGTTTAAACAGAGGAAACTGTATCTGTAGGATTCTCAGATTGGAAATAAGACTAAAAAAATGACCCAGAAATGAGTTCAATTAAGAAAAACCTATTATTCTACAGAAAATCCTAAGTCAGAAAACCATCTGGCACTGTACAATTTTGTCCTCAGATTTGTTTTTTTTTTAATTTTTTATTAAGATTATGATAGTTTACAACCTTGGGAAATTTCAGTTGTACATTATTGTTAGTCATGTTGTAGGTGCACCACTTCACCCTTTGTGCCCTCCCCCCACTCCCCCTTTCCCCTGGTAACCACCGATCAGTTCTCTTTGTCTCTCTGTTTAACTTCCACCTATGAGTGGAGGCATACAGAGTTCGTCTTTCTCTATCTGGCTTATTTCACTTAACATAATACCTTCAAGTTCCATCTATGTTGTTGTGAATGGGACAATTTTATCTTTTTTTCTGGCTGAGTAGTATTCCATTGTATATATATATATATACCATATCTTCTTTATCCAATCATCAGTTGATGGGCATTTAGGTTGCTTCCACATCTTGGCTATTGTAAATAATGCTGCGATGAACATTGGGGTGCATGGGACTTTTGGAATTGCTGATTTCAAGTTCTTTGGATAGATACACAGTAGTGATATGGCTGGGTCATAAGGTATTTCTATTTTTAATTTTTTGAGAAATCTCCATACTGTTTTCCATAGTGGCTGCACTAGTTTGCATTCCCACCAACAGTGTATGAGGGTTCCTTTTTCTCTACAACCTCTCCAACATTTGTCACTTTTTGTTTTGGTTATTTTTACCATTCTAACAGGTATAAGGTGATATCTTATTGTAGTTTTGATTTGCATTTCCCTGATGATCAGCGATCATGACCATCGTTTCATGTGTTTACTGGCCATCCGTATATCTTTTTTGGAGAAATGTCTGTTCATGACCCCTGCCCATTTTTGATCGGGTTGTTTGATTTTTTGTTGTTGAGCTGTGTGAGTTCTCTATATATTATGGAGATTAACCCTTTGTCGGGTAAGTAACTTGTAAATATTTTTTCCCAACTAGTGGGCTGTGTTTTTGTTTCAATCCTGTTTTCCCCTGCCTTGAAGAAGCTCTTTAGTCTGATGAAGTCCCATTTGTTTATTCTTTGTATTATTTCCCTCGTCTGAGGAGTTATGGTGTGTGAAAAGATCCTTTTGATACTGATGTCAAAGAATGTACTGCCTATATTCTCTTCTAGAAGACATTGTTTCAGGTGTAATCTTTAGGTCTTTGATCAATTTGGAGTTTATTTTTGTGAACGGTGAAAAAGAATGGTCAATTTTCATTCTTTTACATGTGGATTTCCAGTTTTCCCAGCACCATTTGTTAAAGAGACTTTCTTTTCTCCATTGTAGGCCGTCAGCTCCCTTGTCAAAGATTAGCTGTCCCCTCAGATTTGTTTTAATGTCTTCTGTTGACACTGTGGGAGTCAAAGCCTCCAGCTAAGTATAATGAAACCTAGCAGAAGTATAGAACTTTGTCTTCTTGCTGTAACATACAATTTCTAAATAGTTATCTGAGAATCTAGTCATAAAAGATTGTCTAACGCTCTGCTTGAAAATCTCTTGCTTAGTAAGCAACATAAAAATGTGCTAATCCTTCACAGAAAAACATGATGACCATCAAAAGAAAATCTCTTACTGTGCCGTCACCCTCAGTCTGCATGTCAGATGTCACACTCTGAACCAAGAATCCACGAAAACTGAATGGGAATAGTCAGCTGCATGCGTAACTGACTACAGATGATGTGTAAATGCATGATGGATGGAACCGAAGTACCATTCAAATCTTCCAAAGTAACTAGGGGGTCTTCTGGTCTCAGCAAGGAAACTAAAAATAATGCCAAATCATCTGTGATCTAACTAATGGTAACATGCAGGTTCTAATGTCATGTAAGGAAGCAGAGCCAATATGCAGTCAGGGGAAGAACTCCCAAAGATTTCATGTTGGTCAGTATACCAAGAGCTCCAACCAGGCTGACAGACATTTCCTGGACCACTTGCAAGGTGAGGCCCAACAGGAAGAAAGGGCACAGAACGTCCTTGAGATCACTCAACTGCGTTTATCCTGACTATCCTCATCAACAAAACTTGACTGGGTTTTCTAAGGAGAAATTTATTCTGGGAAGAGAATGTGCCAACCAACTGTAATGAGCATTCTATCCCCTTCCAACTACACATCAGACTGAAATTAATAAACTGGGATTCTAACATGTCGGTTAATATCAGTTAGTGTGCCTGGAAAATGTGAACATGTAAAGCGGAGTAGCAGATGCTCAGTATGTAGTGTCTATCAAATGTAACTGGCAAGCCAATTTGTTTCATCAAGCAACCAACCTGTGTCTAATCCTCTCTACCATTACTCAACACAATAGAGATAGGACTCATGCAACAGCTGTGTGACATTTAAAAGGGGAGGCACTTGATCCGAAAGTGGTATTCAAACTTTCATCTTTCCTTTAAAAAGGCACAAAATTATTTGCCATCATCTCACATGAAAGATTTTTACAGTATTTTAAGAGTTTGCATTCAAATGTCTTTAGAAAGAGTCATAAGAATAGTCATACACTAAGAAAATGAATGCTGAAATTTTAGAACAAGTAGATATTTTAACCTCATAACTTACTTTTTATTAACTGAATCATCTCTCTCTCATTTCAAAAGTATCTAAAAGTAGGTTTTAGACATTGTATTAGGTCTTCCTGGTGACAACTGAAATGTTTGGAGATTCCATTTTTCCATCATTTCAATATGTCTGTCTTTTAAACACTTTTTTGCATTGGAAAGTTTTCTTCAGTGGGCTTTTGGACATCACACATGCTTAGTAAGCATCAAGTCTGCAAATGATCTTAAGACAAATGTCACAGGAAATGCCTTCTACAAGACATGTTTCAATGACCACACCAGCATTTGCTCTTATGGCATCCTTGGGTCACATAAAATATATTAATAAGTGCATTTCCCAATGTGTATGTAATGGAAGAGTAGCTTGAGGAGATATTAATAGGATTTAATAATAATAATAATAGCACTTATGTGCTAGGTACTATTATAAATACTTTACATAAAATAATTCATTTAATTTTCACAATAATCCCATGGAGGTATATAGTATTATCATCCCCATTTTATAGATGAGAGAAATGGGCTACAGAGATGGTGAGTAACTTGCCCATCATCACCAGCCTGAAATGGTAGAGCTGAGAGCTGAATCCATCTGTTAATGAATCCATGCTCTTAGCCACAACACTTTCCTAACTCTCCAAATGTTCAATAAAATTAAGAAATTATTGATTGCACACATTTTTTTGTGTGTAGGACTTGTATACTAATAAGCATTGTGATTATCTGAGAGAGACCAGAGTATGCAAAGATTCCTGAACTTATTTGACCACAAAAACCTCTTTCTCACAGTGGAAATACGTGAGGAACACATTTTAGAAACACTGTATCAAATGGTTTTTCTTTATTCCACCCTACAAACCAATTTTGGACTCTAATCAATAGCTTAGAACTCTAAGCACAGATAGATTATGTTATTCTTGCAAACTGTCTGGAAAGAAGAGCTAGAATATGGATCATCAAACCCCTTGGCCTGGGCTGATGGTCCATGAAAGGAGCAGTCCCAGTTTTAGATGGGTGTACTGATGCCCATGAAGCATGGCTCATAGAAGCCCCTTCAGGCCTTAAGAGAAAAGATTACCTCAAAAAGAAAGACCTCTATATGTATCAGTTGCTTTTCAACAGGAAGACTACCAGGATTGACTGTGCAGAATACACTAATAAATTACATCAGGGAAAAATATTTGGGTAACCAAAAAGGTAAGAATTTGAGTTTCTGACATAGGTAGCCTATTGAATGATTACTGGATTTTCCAGATGGCTTCTGAGAAAGAGAACTGGCAGATACACAAATTACCCCTGAGATCCAGATGACAGGCCAGGACTGCTAAGAATGTTGCTTGGGGGCACCAATCTACCCACAGGGCATGAGCTGTCCCTAGATATTACCTGAACTCCTTTCAAGGAGAGTAGTATATGAAACCTAAAAGACTAGCTTGATAAACTGCTTGGGGACATAGATGTGACTCCTTCATGGGACGTGAATAAGCAGGTAGCTAAACTGCCTTCTAAGGAAAGTGGGTTTTGCAAACTGACCTAAACTAACTTGGTCATGCACAATTCTTAGGTGCTTTTTGGTAGGAGGAGCCACAGTAGAAATCTAGGGTAGTTGAAGAGTAGCTACACCTTTAAGTCATGCTACCAGGTTACAACAAAAGCAGGTCTTAGACAAAATATGCCATACATACAGACATTCATTTAATGAAACATTCAGTAGTAAGCAGGCACAACCATTTGTAAGCTGTCTGTCCTTTTAGGTCCTCCAAACATCACCTTATATGAAAGGCTCATTTCCAATAGATTCCCCATATTCTAGAGGCTGAAATCTTCCTCAACCAATGGCTTGAGACACTATAAGGATAAAGCCTCTGGCGTCATCCCTAAGGGTATATATACTACAAGCCTCACTCATTTGATTCTGATAACCTGTTGATGCAAGAGTGGGCTGTCCCTAAAATATTTCAGCCAATTCCACAGATCTTGAATATTCCTACAATTCCAACATCTATCATGCTGATTTGCAAGCCACTAATGTCACTAAGAAAAATTCATTTGTGACCTTCACTGTGGGAATTAACAGTGTTTCAGGTGTTGATCAAGATGGGACAATGGAAGCCGTTGCAGTGGCCTTCTCTGGAAAATGGCTTCCTGAGTTGAACACTAGCTCACCATCCATGGACAGAGCAACGAGTCACCCCTGGAGGAGCTTAAAGGGACCATGACTGGCACATGCATTTTATTACTGGCACACTGCCTAAGCTGTGCTATTTTTAAGGAAATTACAGGCATAAAACAAGGTTTTTAAATTCTGAGTTTGACAAATTTCATTTGCATACAGTCTACATCTATTATGAAAGAAGGGACGCATGTATTCCCTATTCGATTAACCAAGGCTGAGAATTATGTTTAAAATTCAGTGAATTTGAATCTTATCACTTACGTATTACTTCTGCAACAGCTGAACCAGAGATCGAAACTATTCCTCTTCATAGTATTGTTGCAGTCATGTGGTTGAATTTACTCTAAATCAATCTAAGAAAAGGAAAAGCATGTATTTTTATATTCAATGAGTTTAAAACACAAATGATATTCCCAACTTAGAAAGAAAGTCACACATAGAACTTACTAGGTATGGATCAGCATTTCTAAAGTTTTGAATCCACAAACATGAAATCTACAATACTGTGCAATTTTATCAATCCTGTGAAATAGGCATTGTGTACTTGCCCTCAGTATTTTATTTTAGTTCAAGAAATAGAGGAAAACATTTTTTGAATGTTCAATAAAATTCAAGTTTGGCCCAAGTATAGGGCGCTTTAAAGATTGTTCACTTGCTACACAGGACCCAGAAAGTGAAACAAAACCCGTTTTAAACCAATTTTACATCATCATAGTGATTCACGATATTTTAACCCTGAAATATTCTGTAGAATAAATCAAAGGACTAGGAAAGCAAAGAGATGTGCCTCTCACCATTTCACAGAGCAGATTTATGTCATGTAAGAAAACTGGAAGTCACTAGAGAGTAAAAAGACACTACCAAGTCCACTGTCAAGTTAATCAGTAGCAACATTATATCTACACTGAAAAATGTGCCACAAGCACCTAAACTCTGGGCAAGGAGAGAAAAGTGAAAACAAATAGAAAAATACTTTTAAAAGACAGATTAATTTGGGCATAAATGTTGATTTTGAGTATTGGGCTTGGGACCCAAAAGAACACCAGTAAATGCCATACTTTCAAGGGATACCAGCTCATGCACAATGGAAACAGTAATCTCAAAGCTCCGAGGCCACTGCCATCTGTTCCAGAGAGGCGGCCCAGAGAACCAGGAAGGGCCAACGGAGAGCTGGATTTCTTGGGGGTAACCCTCCCCTACAAACCCAAGATTCGCTTACCTGTCTATAAGCTGCTTTCGATGAGGCGCTGCAGCTCACAAGGGGCTGGGGCAGAAGGGTAGAGGGGCCGAGGGGCAGAGGGGCGGTGGGACGGTGGGGCCGTAGGGTGCAGGACTCAGATATTTGACTTGGGTACAACTTTTCCTAAATGGGAGAGAACTTAACTTGAAATCCTAGTAGTAGTTTTCTCTCCTGTTGTCTTTCGGGATAATGCCTTTTCTTTTTTTTCATTCTTTTTAATTTTTAATTTCCCAAAACCAAGCCCGTTAAGTCATCTTGGCCCAATTCCCAGCCTGCAACAAGGTTACTGCTACTTGGTCCTACATCCACCTAGTTGTCCCCAGTCCCCCAAGGGTGAGGGGGCTCGGGGAGGTCTCTGTGTGGGAGAGAAATGTTAATTAATGCTCCCCATAGATGAGCGCAAGGCAAACCTTCCTGTCTTTGGGCCCCA
Organism: Equus asinus; assembly: GCF_041296235.1. Lineage (NCBI taxonomy): Eukaryota > Metazoa > Chordata > Mammalia > Perissodactyla > Equidae > Equus > Equus asinus. Next base: position 257,267 of record NW_027224979.1, on the reverse strand, counting down.
GAGCCCCCCAACCTGCCCCTTCTCTCCACCCTTCTTCTTCCCCTCCGTAACCCAGCTGCCTCTAAAATGTTACACTCTAACTCTCTGAGGATGAGAGGGCAATATAGTGGGCAGAGGATGGGATGGGATGTCCTTGTCCAGAGAGCCCCATCCTTAGGTCTTTACCTGTGCTGGGTACAAGCCAGTACTGAAACAAGAACTCCATCTTCATGGCAGTCCCAAAGAAGAGATTCCTGACATTCCTGAGATCATAATAGAGTGAGGAATAGAATGAACTGGGTTCTAGACTGCAGGGATTTAAAGACAGACACACACACCATATAATTTCACTCATATGTGGAAGATAAACAAACACACGGATAAGGAGAACAGATTAGTTGTCACCAGAGGGGAAGAGCATGGGGGGGAGGATGAAAGGGGTAAAGGGGCACATATGTATGGTAATGGATAAAAACTAGACTATTGGTGGTGAACACCTGCAGTCTATACAGAAACTGATATATAATAATGTACAACTGAAATTTACACAATGTTATAGGCCAATATAACTTCAATAAAATAAGCTTTTTTAAAAAACAAATAACAGACACACAGACGCTGTTCTTCTTAAAGAAATGTTGGGAGGGAGGGGTACCAAGATCAAAGATCCCAGGATAATAATCTCAGAGTAGACTGTCTCACCTGTTACTTTTTTTTTTTTTTTTTTTTGCATCTGATGGAGGGGATGCATCTTATATATTTTGAGTCTGAAGAAGGTTACCATAAGTTTTTGGCTTTCCCTGTGGATTGAAGAGAATGACCAGAGGGCTCAATGTTTTCCAGCTAATATTAAATTTGACTAAAATAGGCAAGGTTAATACAAGACTCAGGAAAAAAACATTTCATTTACTCAGGCTATGATTTCACAGGATTGAAAGAAAGCAATCAAATATTACGTGTAAATCAAAAATACACCCATATTCCTAGTACAGTAAATCTGAAAGGCAGAAGCACATGCTAAACAAATGAAAACAAATATGGAAATAAAGATTTAAAAATATAGATAAAGCATTAGAAATTTCTGTTTGGAAATTACGATATAAAAATTACCACAAAAAGAGGAATAAATAAAGACAGTTAAGTTTGACAGTCTGTATTGGTACATGTTCTGGTATTGAGTAAATGGCCACAGTTGAAGACATGGGGAAAAAAAGATTAAAGTCATATTTATTTAGTATTTCTCTAAAGCACTTTGCAAGATACAAAAATGAATAAAACGGTCACTGACTTAAGTGTCAGGTTGATGACTTAAAGGCCAGATCATTTTGAAATATGCTCAGAGCATTCTATTCTCTGTGAGAAAGACCTGCCCTAAAGAGAAACTACTCTATCAGAGCCTTATCTGGCCTAGGGGGAGGGTAACAAGAGAACCCAATCCCCCTCTAGCCTTCCTGTCTCATATAAGAGGATGAAAAAAAGGCCAAGAAACTCTTCTGAAGGTCACAGCCCTTGCTTCTTTCTATGTCTCTAAATTTTTTGTTGAAAACTGGACTTTTTGAAGACTATAAGAGGGGCTGGCCTGGTGATACAGTGGTTAAGTTTGCACGATCTGCTTCAGAAGCCTGGGGTTTTGGGTTCCTAGGTGTGGACCTACACACCATTCATCAAGCCATGCTGAGGTGGCATCCCACATACAAAATAGAGGAAGACTGGCACAGATGTTAGCTCAGGGCCAATCTTCCTCACTGAAAAATAAAAAAGAATACTAACAACTAGAAATCAGACTTTTCCCTTTCCTCAGGGTTTACTGATGCTGTTTTTTTGTGTGTTTGTTTAATGACTTTCCTGAACTACTTCTGTAAACTCTCTATTCTCTGTGCAGTGTGACCACTAAAGACAGTTTGATTTGCATAATGGTCAGCTAATAATTGGACAGAGATTCCCTCAGATGTCTGGAACCACTAAGTCTCTCAGTTGTTAAGAAGGAGCTTTGTGTGCACGTTAGAGTATGCCTTCAACATTTAGCCAAAAAGTTTACAACTCCACCATAACCTTCATTTTCTTCTTGAGCATAGCCTCAAGGTTAGCTAGAGGTGAGAGCTTTGGGCCTTTTCACATCTTTCCTAAGTATGCAAAGTCCTGGACATGTGCACATCCCAAGATGTACAGGTGTCCTTCTAGATTCCTGGGAATGTGTTGCAGTTTTTCAAAGCTCCCTATGGACATCTCATTCCACCGCTTTTTCTTTTAAGCATTTTGGTTAGCCTATTGTTTGCCCCAACTGCTATTTACACCTCAGGAAGCTATGACATTTGACAATTGCCTCTGATTGATTGTTTTCAACAAATGTCCTCAGGGAGGAGGCTGGAGGAGCTACAAGTCAGGTCAAAGGCAGTCTTTTGAGTGGGGTTTTCCAGGGACCCACTAGATGGGTCAAATAATGACAGTTCTCTGGGAATGGGGCTTTGAATGAGTCCAATCCCCTTTTATTCCCTCCAATGGCATCCAAGAGGCTGGTTTTTACCATGACTGCAGGATGTTGGTTTTCAAGGCTACTATGGAGCTGGGGAGGGTGTGATAGGAATAGGGCAAGTTAGAACATCACAGAGCCCCCTGGTCCCACCAAAATTCAGCCTATGTTCTTAAATAAATGCTCCCCAAATGGCTGCAAGCCTTTGGTTAATTTCCAGAGTTTTGAAAAAGTTGATTCTCACCATTTTCCCCAAGTGTTCTTGTTGCTTTTATAAAGGGAAGAATATCTGGAGGTCTCTACTTTGCCATTTTCACTGACATTACTTTCAAACATACTTTTAAATGCTAAACTCACAAGAAAGTAAGAGAAGTACTAAATGTTTACATACGCACGTGTGCGCACACACACACATACACTCTTACACTCTAGAGCTGAAACTAAAGTGGTAAGCCAACACGGAAACCAGGGATGCCCTGGAAGTGTGTCAAAACCAAAAACATAGAGCTTTGTTAGTTAACATGTGGCTGCCTAAAGTGGTAGATAGGAGGTGGGGCAAACAATAGGTAACGTTACACGCTTTTACTTAATACGGGCCCTCATATTGGTTCCCCTGCATTAAACCCAGCATATACAGGGTTAAAACCAGAAAGCACTCATCCCCTTTCCCTGCCTCTTTAGTTACACTCATATGTAAATATCTGTTTCTTTAACCTTTGACTCCCTAAGCTTTACAACCAAATATAAGTTACAAATTGTTAAAGCCCAGGTGGCCTCACACTGGACTCACACTAAAGTTTTGGCTAATCATGGGTCCTTGAAGTTTATTACAGGAAAATTGATGTCCAGAGAATATCAAGAAACTGAAGCTTCCCAGGCCCCAACTCCTTGGCTTCCTGGCACCAGAATCCACCATCTACCACGGAGGGAGACAACCAAGGTTAGCCACCTGCAGATTCCCTTATCTCACCATTCACCTCTCTGCAAGCAGCCTCATGAGGCCAAACACAGGCTGGTGGGAAAGCGCTAATCAGCAAGGTCACAGGCTCTCCTTGCCTACAAGCAGCAAACCTTTAAAACCCTTTACCCACTTCTTAACAGGGAGCCAGTAGCTCCTAAGGCATTAGCTAACTGGTACCCCCTTTGCCTGGGAAAGAAAATAATAAAACTGTTTTCTTCCTTTTTACCCAAAACTCTGTTCTCATTATTTGGATTGGCACCAAGTTCAGAAACTTTCAGTAACAGTAACATTTAAAAAAAAAAAAAAACTGTGGAACAGATGTCAAGAGAGGGCTTTGAAAAGCTCTGACATATCCCTGGGAATCTAGAGTTTTGCTGGTTAACCAAGTAATAGGATTTGAACCTAAAGAAGTGTGCAGTTGACTCTGAGACCTCCACAGATATCCAGGCACCCAAACTGGATATATATTTAGTTGAAAAGATAAACTTGGAAAAATCTATATGCTGGCAAATTGAACCTACAAGCAAGTCAGTATATCTGCTGGCACTGGATTTTAAAACATTAATAATTTTAATAGTCTTCCCTAATGTTTTGTAACCAGCCTTATTCTCATGCTGGGATTTGAATTTATGCTACAATCACAGTTCAAGAAACCTCAATCCAATAAATTAAATTGAAACAGTTCCTGATTGGTAGTGACCCCTAGCACCCAGGAGAAACCAAGGCAAATCATCTCAGTTCGGGTCCCTCAGGATTCTCACAGTTAAAGTTCAGACAAATACAAGCTCTTGATAAAATCTAGCAAACATATGAGGGATCAAACCACCATGAGCAGGAGGCAACAACAATTATAAACAGAAGAAAAAGGAATGAACGGAATGACTATAGATATTGAAATTATAAGAAACTTTATTCTCAGGAGGTAGGTTTAAAAGGATGTTGAAGTGCAAAGATAGAGACCAACACTATGTGGAGCAGAAAGAAGGGTCATTGGCCCACTCTGGAACTTCAAGGTAGATTTGCTGAAGGAGATGATGCCTGAGCTTGGGCTTGAAGGACAGTAAGTAATTAGGCAGGAGAAAAAAAGTGGTGAAGAAATTCAAGACAGAAAAAACATAATAAACAAACACATGGAAGCACTGAACAGCATGGGGACTTCAGGGGAAAATGTAGACATTTATCTATTATTCTAGTAACAAATATAGAGCAGAGAGTACCAAAATCTACAAAAATAGAGAGCCCTTTACACCATATTAAGAAATATAGACTTTATTTACTAGGCAATAGAGGATCGCTGAAGGATTTTAAGTAGGGGTGTTTCATGATGATTTTGTGGTGGGCAGGTTGTCTAGAGCTAGAGAGGGGAAAGAATTTAAGAGGGACAGCACTGAGGGATTAGAAATCAAGTAGGAGGCTACTGCACAGCTTAGGTGAGAGATGTTGAGAGCCTGAAAACCAGTGTAGTAGGGAAAACTGGGAGAAGACACAGACTTTAGAAAAAGCAGACAAAATCAGCAAAACTTGTGACTGACTAGTTATTGTGAAGGATGAAGGGGAAAAATGGCTCCTGTCTTTCTTCCTTGGATGACTGGGTGATAATTATTGGTGCTGGAAATAAAAAGGAAGAAGAGGTTGGTGATAGAGGAAGATAATGGGTTAAGTTTTGAAGATCTTTGGTCTGGGGTACTTGTGGGAAACCGAGGTTAGGAAGCAATTGAATTTATGAGTCTGCAGCTCAGAGAAGAAGTTAGCACTGATAACTAATGACTTGAGTGGATAACTCAGTAGAAAGAAAAGAGCAGCAGCCCATGGGTAGAACCTTGGGTTTTCCTGAAATTCAGGAAAATATTGATGCTTTTTGGAACAAGATCAATTTTAAGCAAAAACAATTATGTGGAAAAACATAAGTCTTATAACATCAAAATATTGAAAACTACCTAGACGTCAAAGAAAAATAGAACGGTTAAGTTAATATGGTATATCCACCTCAGAGAATATCATAGTTATTTTAAATAATGTGTAGGAAGAGTTTACATAAACACAACATGTTTATGATTGAACGTCAAAAGTTTTTTTACTTTTATTTTTAAAACCATGTATTATATAAACCATGTCTGGAAAGAAATATATACATATATTAAAAGTAATTTTTTCAAATTATTCAAAATTGTTTCTATAACATTTTTATAATGAGGAAACAACTGTTAAAAACGCATTTCCCTACAATGAGATAGCACTTCACACACAGTAGGATGGTGATAATCAAAAAGACAGATAATAACAAGCATTGACAAATACAGGAGAAACTGGGATCCTCACATATTGCTAGTGGAGATGTAAAATGGTACAGTCACTTTGGAAAACAGTTTGGTAGTTCCTCAAAAGGTTAAACACAGAGTTACTATATGACCCAGTAATTCCCTGGTATATACCCAAGAGAAATGAAAGCATACATCCACACGAAGACTTTTCACACAAATGTTCACAGCAACATCATCCATAATTGCCAAAAAGCAGAAATAACCCAAATGTTGATAAATGGATGAAGGGTTATTTAAAATGTGGGATAGTCATAATATTATTTAGCAACAAAGGAAATGAAGTGTGTCACTTAACGACCAGGATATGTTCTGAGAAATGCGTCATTAGGTGATTCCGTCATTGTGCGAACATCATACAGTGTACTTACGTAAACCTAGATGGTACAGCCTACGACATACCTAGGCTATATGATACTAACCTTATGGGACCACCTTTGTATATATCATCCATCTTTGATCGAAATGTCATCATGCTGAGCAAGACTGTACTGACGTGCTACAAGTCAGATGAACCTTGAAAACATCATGCTAAGGGAAAGAAACCATGCATAAAAGATCACAAATTGTGGGATTCCACTTATATGAAATGTCCAGAATAAGCATATCTATAGAGGCAGAACGTACACTAGTGGTTGCCTACACAAGGAGTAGCCAACCCTAGTGGTCCAGTGGTTAGGGTTCAGAACTAGGGTTCCTAGTTCTTAGGAAACCACACCACCCATCTCTTGGTTGTCATACTGTAGTGACTGCATGTTGCTGTGACACTGAAAGCAATGCCACCGGTATTTCACACATCAGCAGGGTCACCCATGGTGGACAGGTTTCAGCAGAGCTTCCAGACTAAGACAGACTAAGAAGAAGGACCTGGCCACCCGCTTCCAAAAATACTGACCATGAAAACCCTGATAGAGCGCTGGAAGCTGAGAGGATGGCGCAAAAGGACCAGGCAGGGTTCCACTCTGCTGTCCATGGGGTCACTCGGAGTCACCATGGCACTAACAACAAAACAAAGACCCGGGGTGGAGGGTGGAGGGTAGGGAGGAGAATTAGGGAAAACTAGAAATAAGTTGGGGCTTCTTTTTGGGGTAATGAAAAAGTCCTAAAATTAGATAGTGATGAAGGCTGCGCAACTCTGGGAACATACTAAAAATCCATTGAACTGTAGGCTTGAAAGGGGTGAACTGTGTAGGAATTCTCTCTCAGAAAAGCTTTTTGAAAAACCCTCATTTCCCTCCCCCTCGGGGGGAACAAACACGGCTACAGATCCTATGGAACACCAGGCCTGAAGAGCGCAGGATGCATCAGATGCGGAATGGAAGCAGCGGTCTCGGACGCTCTGCCGGGTACACAGCCTGCCGTCGGGTTCCACCTGCGGGAGGCGGCCTGAGGCCTCAGGATGTAGTGTCCTGGTGTCTGGGGCACGTGGCCTTGTCCCGGCCTTTCCCGCCGCCTCCCGCGCACCTTTCCAGTGGGCCTCGCTGCTGGCACCACGGAGCTTCATGGAAGATCAGCTCTTCTGGAAGCAGGTCCCAAGGGACCGTGAGCACCCTCCACATCCCGGATCCGGGTCCCCCAAAGACAGCGCGGGATGCTTACCCCAGTCTCGGGCGGAGCGGCAGAGGCCGACGGCCTGAGGTCTCGCCCGCAGTCTTTCTGACCAGGCCCAACGCCTCTCAGCGAGGGGCAGGGGCGGGGGGTGGCTGTGGGCTGGTCCCCAAGGCCACGTGGCAGCTGCAGCAGGGCCACACGCCAAGTCCTCAATTCTGGTCCCGTCTGCAGCGCCTTTCTTGTTCGCTCGCCGTCTCACCACAGCTCTATCGGACAGGTCTGAACAGATTGCCATGAAAAGTGGAATCTGGGCCTCGGGTCCCGCCGCCCGCCGAAGCCCTGACTCCTCATGGCGGTTCAATAAACAGCAGTCCTCCTGACTACCTCACGTCAGGATGTTCGTGGAGTTTCAGCACAGAGGGCTCGACACCTCGGAGGCCCAGCCCTGAGCAGCCTCGGAGCACCGGAGCACCGTCTGAGGCCAGGAAGTGCAAGGGCCCTGGAGGGCTCCGGACCCTCCCTGCCGTTCTGACAGGGATGTCGGAAAAGCCCCTCGGGCTGGGCAGGCTGAAAAGACGCTTGGACATCCGGAAAGGCTGGCGACCCTGATCTGGAAGATTATGTGCCCAACTCTTGTCTCCGGGAAGCCACAGAGGGGAATCTGGGTTTCCTGAGGTGAAGTTCGTTGAACCGCCACGAGGGCGCCAGAGAAGGGCGTCCAGCTGGCCCCGCCCCCGGCGCTGGCCCCGCCCCCGGCGCTGGCGCGCGCCGCCCTCAGGGGACGCTGGGCGGGGCCTCCTCCTGGAGATCCAGCCTGTGGTTCGTTCACTATTCCCAATGTTATTGAGTAGCCACTACACATTGAGCTCCAGATGCTGGGGACAGGGCAGTGTGTGGGCTAGACAGTGTTCCTGTCTTCAGGCAAGAGAGACAGCCAAGCCAAAAGTTACAATACAGTGTGAAAACTGTTGGGATGGAGAAAGGAAGAGACAAGGAAAGTCTGGTGCAGATACTGCTTTCAGAATAAAACAAAGGAAAGAAGTGGTGGGATATAAGTCTCTTTGGAGGTTTGTTGATGTAAAGTTCCCATTTGATGGGTTCCGGTTCCTCTTTGTAGGGGCTCCAGCCCATCAAGCCGGGGGAACAAAAGTTTGAGGAAAGTGGAGAATATGTGAAATAGTCTTGAATAGGATGGAAGAGAGGATTGACTAAGAAGGTCATGATGTAAACTCTACAAGGCAGGAAGCTTCTTGTGTTGGGGTTCACAAGGGTTAAGTACAGTACTTAGCACATGGAAGGTGCTTAATAGGAATGGAATGAATGAAGTAGTGAATGAATAAATGATTTTCACTTGGTTTCGGAGCAGATCACTAGTTGCGACCATGAGTTCATAGTAGCACCAATATCCTCATGTGTGTGATTTTATCAAATAAGGCTGAATCACTTACTAGAGGGCAGACCTGGAAGAGGCAGAGTTGGGATTCTGCCAGGCAGGCATGATGAAAAGGAAATAAGGTGGAGGTGTTTGGGATGTCGTTTAAGTGATAGACCTTGAAATCAATGAAAGAAGGAAGAAATGAAGACAAAATAGGTTGCTAATGGTTAGAGAGTGGGTGGAAACGTTGATGGACTGAAGATCCTGACACAGTTGAAGAACTGGCATTTGGCATACTGAGGACATAGGCTGGAAGGGCTGGAGGTTGAGGTCAAAGTGAAGGATATCAGAACATTATTTCAGAAGGCAGAGCTGTTCCTGGAAATAAGCTCTAAGACTTTCCATAGCTGAGTTAGAATGGAAATTAAGATTAAGAGCTCTGAGATGAGGAAATCTATTAATTAAGAGTCTAGGTTATCGGATGGCCCAATCACATGGAAGGTAGGATCTCCCAGAAGTTTTCATCTGCACTGGGACACGTCCCGCCCCTTTCCCTCTGCCAGAGCCTCCAGAGAATTTGCATCCACCCTTTAATTGAAGTTTGAGAGGCTAGAGGTGCAATGAAATGGCTCAGAGCCAGAAGACAGCAGCAGAGCAGGGAGAGAAGGATGAAGTAGACAACTGTTTTGATTGTTTTTAGCACCCAGCATTCATTCTCCCATCTGGAACCAGTATCTCTATTGGTCTCTGGGGAATTACTCCCATTCTTCAGTCTCAGTCTATGTGCAGATATTTTTAGTTTTCCCCACCACACCCCTACGCCAAAGATGAGTTTGTGACTCAGGCCTGGCAAAAGAGGTGAGCATGTGACTCAACTGGAGCTGCTAAGGCACAATGAAACTTTCACATGGACCGTTGTGAACGAGGTACCATATTTTTCAGCTACATTTGAACCTGGGAGGGTATTGTCCTGAACTTGCTGGCAGCCATCGTGCCACCATATAAAGTCTGAGAATGAAGCCAGTACAGAAGACAGAACTAAGAAATGGAGAGACACTGAATCCTAATGATGTCAGTGGAACCAGGTGTCAATGCTTCTGCCTAAAGCCAGTCTTTATCCAGGCTTTTCAGTTACATGAGTCAATATATTCCCTTTTGTATTTGGGCCATTGAGTTGTACTTTATATCACTTATATTCAGATTATTCCTCATAATACCAGGGAGTTCTCCATCCCTGGTTCCTGCTTCTGAGCTAGTCCACTAAATGTATGTTAACTTCTCTGTGCCTCAGTCTCTTTTTCTGTCAAAGGGGATGAGCAATACATAGAATTGTAAGATTAAATGGATGATAAATTTAAAAATATGAATTTGTTCCACAACATTGAGATGCAAAAAAGTCACATTAATTTTTCTAAATTAAATTAAATCTGGCTCTATACCCCCATTACTAAGGTAAGAAAACACCCAATATCAGTCATTTTGGGGGGCCCTTCTCCTTCTTTAGCATGATATACACTGCCCTTAAAAAAATCTTAAGAACGAGCATCTGGTCTTCAGTTGATCATGTGTTTTCAAATTCACAAAAGATATTAAGTTCCAGGATTCAGGAATGAGAAATTTCAACTCTTAGGAATTCTCAAAATCATAAGTTATTTGATAGTTTTATAACATTTTATTTACATATTTTTAATAAATGAGAAATGCTGTTTATTAATATTTTTAAGAAAATATGGCCTAGAAGAAACATTCAAACACTGCAAATGACTATGTAAACATTATTGAAGAACATTTAAATAGCAACTTTTGATGTTCTAGTAAAGTTAACAGTACTGTGTGAAATCGTGTCAAAAGTGCAAAATTAAAGACAGTTTCTGAAATTTGTTTCATGGAAAATCATTTTTAGGATTTGCATAATACATACTGTGTTTAAACTTACTAATTTTTATTTTATTTTCAAGAATAACTAGTTGTTGGTGGATAGGGCCATGAACACACACTCAGAACATGGCAACAGCTGCACAGTACTGGTTAGGTCATGACCCCTTTACTCTTACAGTAAGGAGATAGAGCAAGAATCCTTACGTAGGGAAATTATCCCCCTAGTCTTATCAGCTCAAACTTTTTCCCACACTGAATCATTGCCATGGGCCCTCCACCTGCAAGATAATCTGCCTTTCTCCAGTCCCCATAAGAAAGAAGGAACAGACCCTGCATCTAGGGGACAGCAGCCACAAGTTCCTGAACTGCCACTTAGTCTCCCTAATAAAACCCAAACTTGTTCTTGTGACCCAATGCATGGGACAGGTAATTTAAGCTCTGGATCCCAGTGCCAGTGGAAGTTCTGGATGGCAGGTCTCAAAAAGAAGAGGCCCTTTCATTGCTGGGGCCCCTGCCCTAAGCCTGAGGACTGATAGTGAATTCTCAATATTAATAACTATCACGAAGCCTGCCACTCTAGTGAGAAAATATAGTGCCAGCAGCTGGGCTCTGGGATCCTGCTCCCACTCCATACCCAAGATGTCAGCCCATTCATGCATTTTGATTGTCCTGATATTAGGTGTGGAAAGTAGGGCCTGGTATTGTCTAACTCCAAGGAGCCCTATTCTTATTGTATTCAATGTCAGTGGCAACTCTTGGAACAACACTCTTTTAGGAAAATGATTGATTCCCTTAAAGATGTACAAAACTGTGAGTCCTAGGCGTCAGTACGAAGTATGTTTTGGTAGGTAAATAGTTCCTCATCCTCCCTCTGTTATTTGGCTAATGAGATTTTTTTTGTTTCCCTGAAACCTCCTACTTTCCCATTGTGCTGGGGGAGTATGGGACATGGGAAAAGTGCTGGAAGCAGAGCAAGAGTGGGGCGTCCCTCCAGGATGTACCCCAACTTCATTTGAGATGTCAATTATTAGCTCCCTTGTGTGTGCAAATCCTGATTGCCTCTTCCTCTGTGTGTCTCTGGAAGTAAGCAAACACCTGTACTCAGAAGTGGAATTGCCAGGCCATATGGTAGTTCTATGTTTAATTCCTTCAGGAACCTCCTTACTGGTTTCTGTAGTGGCTGTACCAATTTACATTCCAACCAACAGGGCACAAATGTTCCCTTTTCTCCACATCCTCGCTAACACTCCTTATCTTTTGTCTTTTTTTTTTATAATAATACATCTTAACAGGTGTGAGGTGATATCTCATTGTGATTTTGATTTGCATTTCTCGGATGATTAGTGACGCTGAGCATCTTTTTCTATACTTGTTGGCCATCTGTGTGTCTTCTTCAGAAAAATGTCTATTCAAGTCTTCGGCCCATTTTATGTCAGATTATTAGTCTTTTAGCTATTAAGTTGTATGAGTTTCTTATGTATTTTGGATATTAACCGCTTATCTGATATATATGGTTTGCAAATATTTCCTCCCATTCTGTAGGGTGCCCGTGTCTTTTTGTGGATTGTATCTTTTGTTGTACAGAAGATTTTCTGTTTGATGTAGTCCCACTTGTTTATTTTTGCCAAGATCAACGTTGAGGAGCTATTTCCATATGTTTTATTTTAGGAGTATTATGGGTTCAGGTCTTACATTTAAGTCTTTAATCCACTTTCAGTTAATTTTTGTGAGTGGTATAAGATATGGGTCCAACTTCACTGTTTTGCATGTGGATCTCCAGTTTTCTCTTGCCCTCTTTCTAACTTCTTAAACTGGATGCTTAGCTCACTAATTTTCAGTCTTTATTCCTTTCTAATCCCAGCATATGAAGAAATAAACTCCCCTCTAAATATCGCTTTACCTATTGTGTTAGGGGACCCTAAGACCACTCTCAAGTTCAGGAACTAGCTTGAAGGGCTCACGGTACTCACAAATGCTGTTATACTCATGGTTGTGGTCTATTACATTGAAAGGATGTAGAATACAGTCACCAAAGGAAAAAAGCACATAAGGTAGAGTCCAGGAGGTTACCAGGCACAGCTTCTGGTTGTCCTCTCTCTGTGGAGTTGTGTGAACAGAACCTAATTCTCCTAACAATGATGTGTGACAATGTGTACAAAGTATCTCCAATCAGGGAAGCTCGTCCAAACTTTAATGGATTTTACTGGGGATCAGACACATAGGCTTGGAGCCCTCATGTGATTGACCTTAACTACTCAGTCTCTCGTCCCTCCCAGAGGTCAAATCGATACAGCATGACAAAGGGCCCCAGGCAAAGAAAAACAGGTGTTTACCATAAATCACATTATTAGCATAACCTATCTGGCATGGCTCAAGGCCCCAGGTATGCAGACCCTCTTTTTTTTTTGTTAGTTTGGTTTTTTTTGAGGAAGATTAGCCCTGAGCTAACTACTGCCAATCCTCCTCTTTTTTTTTTTTTTTTGCTGAGGAAGACTGGCCCTGAGCTAACATCTATGCCCATCTTCCACTACTTTATATGTGGGACACCTACCACAGCATGGCTTTTGCAAAGTTGTGCCATGTCCACACCTGGGATCCAAACTGGCGAACTCTGGGCCGCCGAGAAGCAGAACGTGTGTACTTAACTGCTGCACCACCAGGCTGGCCCAAGACACTCTTATCAGGCAGGATATTCCAAGGATCATTGGTTATCTCTGGGGAGATGTCTTTAGAATGTACAGAGTTTGAACATCCTAAATCTGCTGAGTTAACCCTTTAATATTCACATTTTATGAGTTAGATCTATAGTTCTACTTTTAAATTTTATTTATTTCTGAATCTATAAACTATTACTTTTTACATTTAAAAAAATGTAAGTATATATTTATACTATATACTAATACTATATACTAATATACTATACTAAACTATATACTAATACTACCATACTATATACCATATACTAATCTACACCTTGCTTTTTTCACTTGAAGTTGTTCCATATCTGTAAAAAAAAAAAAAGAACTTTTTCATTCTTTTTATGGCTGCATTTTATCAACCGATTTTCTATTGATAGATGTTAGAGTTTCTTTTTTTCTTTCAATTTTTTTGTTATTTCAAATAACAAAGTATGTTATTTCAAATACATACTATATATGTATAATTTTATTCATGTTCTAACATATTTGTAAGATATATCCCTAAAACTAAAATTATTGGATAAAATTTTGTGTTCATCTATAATACTGATAGATATTGCCTATCAAATAAACTATTTTCTATAAAGCTTTCACCACCTTTTAGAGTCTCCTTCTAGCAATGTAAGAGAGGGCCTGCTTCCTCATGCTCTTGCTAAGTCAGTGTATTATAAAAAGTATTCATGTTTGTCAATACTGTAGGAGTGATAACATTGTAGCATTACCTTTATTTCACTCATTGTGTGTAACGCTGAGCATCTTTTCACATTTGAGTCACTTTTATTCTTTTTCAATGAACTGTTTGTATGTATTTTTTGTCTAGATTTCTGGTGGCTTATTGATCTTTTCCTTATTGATCTGAGGGAGCTTTTTCATGCCAGTGATATTAGCCATCCATACATATTGTGAATTGGAGATATTTTTCCCTTTTTTGTTTACTTTTCTATTTATGTTAGATTTTGCTACACATTTTTTTAAGTTTATATGATTTAATTGATTGGTCTTTTATTTTATGTTTTTTGAGGGTTTTTTGTTATAGTGTACTTTAAAAACTCTTCTCTACTCTAAAATTCTGAAAATATCCTCTAAGAGTTTCTTTTACTAATTTTACTTTATTTTTAAAATTTACTCTTTGATCTGGAATTTTTTTGATATAAGATATAAAGTAGAGCTAAAATCATTTTTGTTCCAAATAGCTACCTAGTTATCCCAACACCATCTATTACATAATCCATCTATTTTTCACTGACTTGAAAAGCCACCTTTACATTGTATATACTGTCACACGTCTTCGGTCTATTTATGGATGTTCTGTTCTGTTTCAGTCGATCAGTCTCTCATCACATGTCAGTACCACACTGGAGTTTTTTTTACGGTTGGGAGATGCGGATGAGGAAGGCTGATGTTGACTTCTGCAGGTTGTAAAATTTTGGTCGAGGTATAACGACATACAGAAAAGTGCACAAATCCTAAGTATAAAGTTCAATGAGTTTTCACATTGTGAACATACAGTATAGTATGTACTTAGTACTCATAACCAGTACTCAGCTCAAGAAGCAGAGCATTACCAGTACCTAGAAGCCCCCATCTAGTCACTTCCCTTGTGAGGGTAACCACTATACTGGATTAATTCTGACTTCTAATAGCATAATTAGTTTCACCAATTTGGAAATTCTGTGAGTTAAATTACTCGGTATCTACTCTTGTGTCTGACTTCTTTCGCCTTACATCTTATGCAACATTACGTTTGTGAGAGTCAGCTACACCGATACATATAGTTGTGGTTCATTCAATCTCATTGCTGTAGAGTATTACATTGCATAAATATAGCGCTTTTAATTTATTCATTCTACTGTTAAGGGACATTGGGGATTTTTCATTTTTGCTATTATGAATAGTGCTTACATGAACATTTTTAACACGTTATTTGGTGAATATGTTCGTATTTCTTTTGGACATGTAGCTAGGAATGGAATTACTGGGTTGTAGGGTATGCATATGCTCAGCCTAAGAAGCCAAACAGTTTTCCAAAGTGATCATACCGGTGTCTGAGAGTTTCCATTGCTCCACATCCCTGCCAATACTTGGTATTTATAGCAGAAGCTGTTGAGGGCTGCTCGTTTACCCTCAAGCCTTCCCATTTCAGTGCACACCAGCATCATAAACTCTTTCTCTGAGAGTTTCACAGGCCACCCAGACCCCTTTGATCTCCACTCAAACAGGTGAGAAGGGTAGGGGAAGCCCTGAGTAGAGATGTCAACCAATGACTGATGAGAGGTCAGCTCCCTTGACCTTTGGATAGTGTAATTCTGAAACACATCGTCTACACTTGCTGTTGGAGTTCCCCAGCAAGATTAAGCTCCATTTGGCGACAGCCTTTATCTCTTTCCTTTCTTCTCTTACTTTTCTACTCCCCTACTCGTGTTTTAAGTCCTTGTCCCAGGCCTGCTTCTGTGGGAATCCGGACTATCAAAGTCTATTCTTTTTCATTTTGGCCACTGTGGAGGAGAGGTGATTGGGGGGAAAATACATCTAAAAAGGCTCCTAAGAGGAGGAGGTAATAATGAAAAAAGGATTGAGAAACACTGGTTTAGAAATATGATCCATCTCAAATTTATTTTTGTGTATAGTGTAAGGTAGGCTTTCAGTCTCTCTTTTTTTTTAATTTGCATATGTTTATCCAGTTCGATAATACCATTTGTTGAAAAGACTTTTTTCCCCATTGAATTGTTTTAGCACAATTGTCAGAATGATTGACTATATATATGTGGGTCTCTTTCTGGATTCTATTCTGTTCCTTTGGCTTCTTTGTCTATTACTATGACAATACCACGCTGTCTTGATTACTCTAGTTCTCCAGTAAGTCTTAAATCAAATAGTATAAGCTCTAGCTCTTTTCTTCTTTTTTGAGACTGGTTTGTCTATTTTTGGTGCTTGGCATTTCTATATTAATTTTAGAACCAGTTTGTCATTGTCTACAAAAAGTACCACTGAGATTTTTATTGGGGTTGTGTTCAATCTATAGATCAATCTGAGGAAATCAACAAACTTGAGTATTCCAATCCATCAACATGACGTGCCTCTCCATTTATATGCTTGTATTTTTTATAAATAGGTTTATGTATTTTATGCTATTGCAAATGGTAACTTTTATTTCATTTCTCAATAGTTTCTTGCTAGCTATAGAAATACAATTGATTTTCTTTTATAATTTGATAAGTCATGCAATTATCTTTCTAGCTGCAAATATTGAATTCGTAACAATAATAATATTGTTATTTACTTGTGTTATCTATTAAAACAAAACAAATCCAAAATACTGATGAATGGCAGGATTCACATTGAGTTTGGGGCATTCGTTTTTTGTATAAAATATTGTTGAGTGAACAAGTACCAATTCACACTAAAGTGATAGGTGGGAGAAAATGCTATAGAACATTGTGTTCCTATAATATACAGCAAGGATGATTTTAAACTTTAAGTTTCTTAAGTCCCCATATGAAAGCATTGTAATTCATTTACCTCTTTTTTATGCTACCAGACTTTCTCTACTCTGTAATATTCAATGTTCATCAGCATAATATACCTTACTATATTTATGCATATGTATCTATTTATACCAAACAATATATTTAAGTTACAATATTGTTTAAAGTTAACAAAATAGTTTTAAAGCATAGATAATTTTGTTGAAGCATATTATATGGTAATACTCATAGTACTTATCAAATTTTGCCTTTATGGAAAACCAATACATATCACACTTGGATAAAAATACGAAAGTAGAGTATACATGAAGGTTATGTTGCAACTGTATTCATTTCTTTATTTTATTTTTTCTTTCTTCTCTTTTTTTTATGCATATCCTTATATACTGGTACTTTGTTTCTGTAGGAGATATTCTTAAAAGTAGGATTACTGGGTCAAAGAATATGTATATCTAACAATAAAATAAACATCCATGAACCCATGACTTCACACAGATTGAAACATTTCTAATCTTCTAGAAGCTGCTGGAGGTTGCTCTCTGCTCCATTCCCCCTAGCCTCTCCATAAAGGTGACCATCATCTGAAGGTTATGTTCACAAATTTCTTGCTTTTCTTTATAGTCTACAGAAAGATAGACAGAGACTTACCTAAACAATATATCTTGTTATCTTTATTTTTAAGCTTTATAAAAATGAGTATTATGATGAAATAATATTTACTTTGAAGCAAATTTTGATGACTAAAAAGTTCTCAATAAACACTTAAATCAAATTGCTGGTATTATTTGCATAGTTTACAAAAATGTTACTCTATAAAATATCTAGATAACGTTGTGTTAATAAATATCAATAGCTCTTTGATTTAAAAGTGATGAAAGACAACCTAATTATAATTGTTTTTCATATATCCACATTTTCTTTCAGTGGTATGAAACTGTCTGGATATTTAAAAATAGGTTACTTTGGCAAGAGAAAACTTGCTGAACTCTGGAAAGTACAAAGTAGACACAATGGAAGGTTTCTGAACCTGGAGAAGAAAAGATAATTTTCTATAAATGATTTTTTTCACATCTGTGTTTCTTATATTCACATGTAGATATCTCAATTGCTGTATTACCAATTTGCTTCACTAGATGGAGATATGAGGCATAATAATTACAGATGCCTTCAAAAAGGAAAAATAACAACTTGAGAAAATAATTATTTGTAGAGGAGAAACTATTGCTTGTAAGATGTCATCTTAAAGGATATGATCTTCCATGTAGTGAATTGTTCGCTCCAGGGAGAAACATTTGCTGGAGATTGATAATGAGTACTTTATTAGTGAATAATAATTCATTAGTGAACTGAGTGGACTCCTTCTTTTATTCACTCACTCATTTGTTCATTTTTTCATTCAGTGACTAAGCATTTTTCACACCTAGTGTGCCCAACATGGCCAGGCAGCGGGGATATGGAAATAGGAACACAATCCCAGCCCTCAAGGAGCTCACAGCCTCAGTCAAGTAGGGGAGATAAGTACATAAATGATCAATTAGAATACATTTGGGGAAGAACTATCGAACGGATTCACATGAGGTTCAGTGATGGCATCAAGAAAGAAATGACTAGCTCTTATTGAGTAGGAAAAGATGCCTGGGATGAGTTTTAAGGGATGAACAATTCAAGGATGGGAAGAAAACTATAGCAATAGTCCAGACAAAACTTGGTAAAGACCTGAACCAAGTGAGTACCTCTGGGATAGAAAGGAGGAGATAAACGTACAAGATATGGAGGAGGCAGAATAGGTTAACTAAATGACTAAATGATTGCAGGGATCAGAGAGTAGGAAGAAATTTCCTAGATAGTTTAAGGTAAGTGCTGTGGAGGTCAGGATAAAAATTCAACATGACAATGAGAAACTGAAAACAATTTTAATAAAGCACCGCTACTCATATCTTAAATTGTAGACTGCCTCCCCACCCTTTCCCTCTTCTTGAGATCTCACCCCATTCTCTGTTTGCTCTGGCATGTGAACTTGTTCTTCCTGCTAAATGAGTCAGTCTCAGTTAGATTTGTGCTGACATGTATTAAATTTCCTGTAAAAGTAAGAAACTAGTGTGTCATCCCTTTCTCTCCCTCTCCTTTTCCCTCTCCCTCTCTTTCCTTCTCTTGCCTTCTCTCTCTCTCACACACGCACGCCACACACATGCACATACAGGGAAAAGCATATAGAAAAAAGTATAGTGTCATTTGTAGAAAACTACAAATAAAAAGATGTGGAATGACTATTCATACAGCAGAAAAACAACCTTACACTCACAACGAACTCTAAGAAACTGCAGTTTTTACTATTAAGTGTTCTTAAATCCTGGAATGGAATATGGGTCTTACTGCAAGTATCTAAATCATGATACATACTCATCTATTTGCAATAGTTTTCTAAGCTGATTTTTAAGTTCTATTGTTTTATGCAAAAGATTAGAGATCTAGAATTTTAAAGTTTCTGTTTTTGGTCTTCCTTTGAATTTCCACTGTGAATTTAGCTATGTTTTCATTTAACACCCATATGTTGAAGTTTATCTGTCCCTAACACAGAGAGTATATTAATATGTCCTCAGTGAGTGTGTGAGAGTCAGCAAGAAGAAGACTTGCCATGACCCCACAAATCAGCCCAGACAGCCCTGGAGGCAACTTGAGAGAGTAAGAGAGAGCGAAGAGAATCTGAAGTCACAGAGAGCACCTTCCGAACAGGTAGAGTGGAGCAAGCACCAGAAAGAAATGAAACTTTAAAAATTCTGACTTGCGTTTGAAACTTTTGTGTTTTTTTGATTTGCATAATGGGGAAGCAGAATGAATTTACATGTGTATATTTGAGTCCCATCCAGGGATTCTCCCAGCCTCCCATTCATGTCTTCATGTATATCCACATCATTTCTGTCTACATCTGTACCCTTAGCTACACTCAAATCCACTTCTGTATCTTCTCATCTTCTTGCTACCTCATCCCAGCAATCAAATAGAGTGGACAGAAGAGCTTTGGGAGTAACCACAAGGCAACATCGGACGATTAGAACGAACTTGACAAGTACAAACTCCATTGACCTTTATAGTATATTTCTGAGAAAATTTACAAAGAGTTCAAGTCAAAATCGTTTCAAATGTAACACAAGCTGGTGGAAGGAGCATAAGAGGTTTATATCAAAATGTCTTGGGCCGGCCCGGTGGCATAGTGGTTAAGTTTGCTCCCTTTTGACAGCCCAAGTTTGCGGGTTAGGATCCTGGGTGTGGACCTACACCATTCATCAAGCCATGCTGTGGTGGCAACCCACATACAAAATAGAGGAAGATGAGCATAGATGTTAGCTCAGGGCCACTGTTCCTCAAGCAAAAAGAGCAAGATGGACAACAGGTCTTAGCCCAGGGCCAATCTTCCTCACTAAAAAAAAAAAGTCTTGATTTATAGTGATTGATTCTAGGGCTGGAGTAAGAGAAATCTAATCGAGCCTGGAAAATCTTGTGTCAGAAAATAAGGAAATACTCAAAACAATAACAGCCTCACAATGATGAGGCATGACAAAAGAATACAAGATCCAACTTACAAGAGTTCCCAATGGCCAAAGTTGAAACAATTTCAGCAAAAAAATAAATAATGATAGCCTTCGGTTATAATCCATAACAGAAAATAAAAATCCATCAGTCTATACATATTGATATAAATACATTACAAAATTTCCACCACGTAAGTATCACAATATTAATTGTTGCAGGCAAGATCCAGTGATACTGAAATCCATGGGTGAACGTTTGAGGGAAAACAGATATTAGCAGAGTCCCCATGTATCTCCTGCAAGATATTTATCAATTACAAAGGAAAAATAGTAAAATGACAGTGGAGAAACCTGGCGGACATGATCTCAACCAAGAGATCAAGGTTCACTTCACCAGTAATAAGACATATCAACATGTGTATTTCCTGATAAAATGCACTGAGAAAGACACTTCACCTCTGTGGTATTTGTGCCAAAAATACATAACTTCAATCTAATCTGGGAAAACGTTAGACAAATCCCAGTTGAGGGGCATTCTACGAAATACCTGAGAAGTACTGTTCAAAAGTGTCAAGGTCATGAAAGACAAAGACTGAGGAACTCTCCCAGATTAGAAGAAGCTAAGGAGACCTAACAACTAAGTGCAATGTGAGTTTGTGGACTCGATCCTAGAATGACAGTGTAGTCTAGTATAGACAGTGTAGACAGTCTAGTGTCTTTTTGACATTAGAGGGAAAACTGATGAAATTCAAATAGGGTCTGTAGTTTAAGTAATAGTATTGTACCACTGTTAATTTTCTGGTTTTGATAATTGAACTGTGGTTGTGTAATTGTTAACATTAGGGGAAGCTGGATGAAGGGTCCACCTGAACTCTATGTGCTGTTTTAAAACATTTCTATAAATCTAAAATTACCTTAAATTAAAAGTTTTATTTTTTAAGAATTTGGTTCAAATCTCAGCTCTAGCACCTTTTAGTTCTGTGAACTTTCTGGTTATCCTTTTCCTTATTAAACAGGGAGCTAGGATGGATGACCCCTAACCCATTATGGAGAATGGGTTGCTCTCTTACCCACAATATTTGCCTTCCTTTACATCAGCTGGCCAAAGGACCATTGATCAGCAGTTGTTGAAAAGGAGAATCTTGACAACAGTTGTAAAATGATATTTTCAGGTAATTCGTCTCTGCAGTTCAAGTTTCCAGTTTAAGGCAGAATGATATAATTCTCCAGAATGACTGGAGAATTGTTCCCAGTTTATTAAGGGTCAGAAGCTGCTTTAATACATATTATGCCAAGAGGAAACTTACTCTCCCAAAAGTATTGCTAAAGAAAGAGAATTATAGTCTAGAAGAAAACAGAAAAATAGAATACTACCAGTTAAAGAGCAGTGGAATTATGAGGGGTCGTTTTGTTTCCAAGTTTCTTTAATGTCATCATTGTCTTTTTAGAATTTAAAATACATCTGCTAGAAAAAAAATCCTTGTGCTTCTAATGCGTAAACATATTGCTGAAACTGGCCACCTCTGTAATCCTAGCATCTAGAGAGAATGTCCCAGGAATGCTTTGGCAGCTAGAAAATAAATCAGCTTGGCAGAGTTCATTTCCCTTGATACCCTCCCACACACCCACATGTGCATGTCTCTTGACCACTACGGACATTCCATGCTCTCCCCTTCCAACAGCATCCACCTCCCTGTTCTCATTCTCCATGGCCCTTTATCCCTGTAAATACACAGCATCTAATTCAAGCATGAATCTGGGCTCAAGGATACAATGCCCCAACTAGGATGGATCCCCTTTTCATTATGTTTTCCAAGTTTAACTAGGTTTAGTTGTTGACAATCAGAAAATTTCGTCTTATAGACTGTTCCATTTTTTCTCTAGTTTTGAAGTTCTACTCATCAAGGTTGTCCTTCAATGCAACAACCAAGTGTTTTTAATTTCTAAGTGTTTAATTTCTAAGTGTTATAGGAAGTTGAATTTTGGGTTTTTTTTTTTTAAGTATACCAGAAAGTTTCTGCAATCAAATCTCTGTAGAGTAGAAATCACCCAGAAAACTTTCTAGGAGCCCGTTTAGAATGATTTACTTTCAGAAAAACTAGCAAGACCTTTTCATGGGCCTCACCCTCTGGAGTGCTCACAGCCATGTGCCCCAAGGAAAGCACATGCTTTCTGCATTATTTAGCATCGTTACAGCGGTAAGGAAATTACATGGTGGTAGTAATGGTGTTAGGTCAGTACTTGTCGGGATTGCATGACCCCTTCCAGTTGCCTGGAGCTCCACTCAATTGTTTAATGGTAGCCATCTACTCAGAGGTGGCTCCTTTGACACCAGTCCTAGGTTCTACCAGGGAGTGCCTTTAATCTCTAACTGGGATTAATCCAAATATCTGAAGTTTTATCCCGTTGAGCACCAAAAAAAAAAATTATTTAAACTGTTCTTGATGGAATGTTCATGTATTTACTCTTACTTGAATTTAAAATAGACTATATTGCATATAATTTAACATTTCTGGGTAAAGCCTGTTATAAAATGTGATGCCCTGTGGCTAGGGGAATGTATAGCATTGTCTGATTTTGTTTCAATTATTCTAGGACCACACACTTTTGAATTCTTAGGTCATACTTTCAGTTTTTCTCTTTCTCCTTCACTGTCAGGGTGTCAGGCTATTTACTATTATCAATGTGCCTTCCTGTGTACTTTTCTGCTACTTCTAATCTGATGTAGGCTTGGGGATAAGATATCTGGGATCATAACACCGCGTGTACAATGGGATCCATAGATCCAGAGGGAGGCCTGCTAATGTCTCACATTATTAACATGCATATGCTTTTAATATGATCCAGAAGAAGTGAAGGAAGCTAGAAAGAAAAGAAAATGACTCAGTGGACTTCATTCTTGAAAAAATCTCCTTCCAGCAGCAAAATTACAAACACATAAGATTATATAGTTCTTTAATTGAGGCATATTTCATACACAATAAAATGCACAGATCTTCAGTGTACAGATTAAGTTTTGACCCTACCTAGGTAACCATTACCCAAAGCAAGATACAGAGCATTTCGATCACCTCTGTGAAACCAGCAAACAGGTAGACATTGATGATTAAGAAGTTAGGAGCAAAAGTCCTTTTCCTTTTTGCAATTACTGATTATAGCCTTTAGCTGTTCTCCCGCTCATTGTTAACTGTGCTGTTTAGGCAACATGCTATCTGACTCCCACTAGGTTCCTATAGATAACGTCTCCCTGGAGCCTGGGTCACCATAGTAATGGGTATTTGAGCTGTTTTTCAGGGATTAGAACCCCTTGTCCTCTTCAGGCCTGTTGAGACCACCAACCCATCAACTGGGCCAGCGCAGATATCCGATAAGCGACTTTTTGACGTCAAGAGGCTAAAACTCCTCCCTCAGATCATGCTAATGCCACCTTTTTGTGAACATGCATCCTATGAAGAGCCATGAAGTCTGACTACGCTTGCGCAGATCATCAATTATCTCACCTCTCCTCACCTCCAACCATCTATCTCCACATTTCAGACCACTTTGCCCCCTATCCCATGTATATCCCTGAGTCCCTGTTTTCAGGGAAGTGGATTTGAAACTCATTCTCTTGTTTCCTCACTTCACTGCCTTGTGATTAAAACTCTCTCTCTGCTTCAATCTTGTTGGCTCAGTGTTTGGCTTTCTGGGTGACGGGCAAAAATGAACCTGGGTTCGGTAGCACCTGGAAGTTCCTTGTGCCATTTCAAGCCAATGCTCCCTTCCTTCCACCACCACATACACGTCCAGAGACAACAGTTGTTCCAATTTCTATTGCTATAGATTCATTTTACTACCCTCGAACTTTACATAAATGGAATCATGCAATATGTACTCTTCCATGTCTGGCTTCACTTGTTCAGTATAATGTTTTGGAGATTAAACTTATTGTGTGTTATTGGTGGTCCATTTCTTTTCGCTGTTGAGTAGTAATCTATGTACAAATATGGCACAATTTGTTTATCCAGTCTTCTGTAGATGGAATTTGGATTGTTTCCAGCTTGTTGCTTTTATAAATAAAGCCCTATGAATATTTGTCTTTTTATGGACATATGTTTTTGCTTCTCTTTTTTTTTAAGATTGGCACCTGAGCTAACAATTGTTGCCAAACTTTTTCTTTTTTTTCCTGCTTTATCTCTCCAAATCCCCCTGGGACATAGTTGTATATCTTAGCTGCAGGTCTTTCTAGCTGTGGCATGTGGGACGCCGCCTCAGCATGGCTTGATGAGTGGTGCCATGCCCACGCCCAGGATCTGAACCCACAAAACCCTGGGCTGCTGCAGCAGAGTGCAAGAGCTTAACCACTTGGCCACGGGGCCAGCCCCTGTGTTTCTCTTGAGTAAACACCTAAGAGTGAATTTTTTTAATGGGTCCAATCTTACTACTTGTTTTTATAATGACTTATATTTACATAATCATTTCTTAAATATTATTTATTGGCTTTTAATTTTTAGAATTAACCAAAGACAAAGCAAGTGAAATATAACTGTAATTTCAGAAGAGAGAAAAGACTGGAGAAAAGAGCATGGCAGGTAAAAAGAACAGTACATGCAAAGCCCCTGAGGAAAAAAGCATTTGACGTGTTTGAGGATCTGAGTGAAGGCCATGTGGCTGGAGCATAATGTGTGAAGGGAATAGTGGTAGGAGATGAAGCTGATATGTACAGCTGGGGTCAGATTATGCAGGGCCTGGTAGGCTGCATTAAGCATGCTAGATTTTATCCTAAACCCATCCAACGAATGGTTTTAGGAAGCTGAGTAATATGGTCCATTGTTCTCCATGGAGGAGATGGAAGTATAAAGGAAGAAGCAGACAAAGCTTCATTAGTAAAGCTTTGGAGAGATGGGCGTGGCCTTTTGTAGGCTAGAGATGGAGAAACACGTGCATATTTGAGATATATTTTGGAAGTAAAATTTGAGCTCATGGCATCAACCAAATGAATTTCTAAGTAAAAAATATGGGAAAATTATTTTTATTTTTTTAAATATTGGCACCTGAGCTAACATCTGTTGCCAATCTCTCTTTCTTCTTCTCCTTCTTCTTCTTCTCCTCCTCCTTCTTCTTTTCCTTCTCCTTCCCCTCCTCCTCCTCCTCCTCCTTCCTCTTCTCCCCAAATCACCCCCAGTACATAGTTGTGTAGTCTAGTTATAGGTCCTTTTAGCTGTGCAGCAAATTTTAAGTAAGTGTCCAGGCACTATTTTTGAAATCTTAAATTTATCATCTTTTTGGCGTGGGCTGGTTTTCTATAAATCATTAAAAGATATTGCCAGGACAGCTAAAAGAAATGAGACAAAGGAGAAAAGGCGAGCAAAAAAGCAAAGAATGGGATAGAAAAAGAGATTACCTACTTAATTTCAAGTATTAAGGAGCCAGTCCTAAAAACAGAGAAGTGGGGTATCAACAAACGATGCCTTATTGCAGCCCATCTCACTAAGCTTTTCGAGAAGGATGGGCACAGAGACCTGTTTCTTCTCTTGGTTTCATATCTGCCTCTTTGATGAAATAGGGAAACACTCAAGCCCTTTACTACACAGTGGTGCAGAAACGTTGCTGTCCCCAAAATACGTTTTGTAACACGAACATATGCTTCTGAAATCACTTTAAAACGCATTTTATTTCAGTGAAATAAGTCAGACACAGGAAGACAAATACTGTATGATATCACTTATATATGGAATCTAAAAAAGCTGAACTCAAAGAAACACACTAGAATGGTGATTACCAGGGGCTGAGGGGTGGGGAAAAGAGGAGATGTTGGTCAAAGGGTACAAACTTCTAGTTGTAAGATGAGTAAGTTCTGAGGATCAGATTTACAGTGTGGTGGGCCGGCCCCGTGGCCGAGTGGTTAAGTTTGCGTGCTCTGCTTCGGCAGCCCAGGGTTCAGATCCTGGGCATGGACATGGCACCGCTCACTAGGCCATGTTGAGGCGGCGTCCCACATGCCACAACTAGAAGGACCCACAACTAAAATATACAACTATGTACTGGGGGCGTTGGGGAGAAAAAAAAAAAGAAGATTGGCAACAGTTATTAGCTCAGGTGCCAATCTTTAAAAAAAAAAATTTACAGTGTAGTGATTACAGCTAATAATACTGTATTGTATACTCGAATGTTGCTAAGAGAGAAGATCTTCAATGTTCTCACTACAAAAAAGCAATGGTAATTATGTGACATGAGGCAAGGGTTAGCTAAAATCATTTCTCAATGTAAAAGTGTATCAGATCAATGTGTTGTACATCCTAAACTTACACAATGTTATATGTCAATTACATTTCAATAAAGCTTGAAAAAATAATACACATTTATTTTACTAGACTCATTCAATTTGGGATCTAGCCAGTGGCCATGCCAAGGGATAGTGTAAGGAGACTTTACTCATGCCCATCATCTCCTTCGGTCCCCCTGTTGAAGCTCCCAATAAATACACAATAAAGAATAAGATACATGCTCTACAAATGAAGCTTCGAGGCCTATCTGCTAACCCCACTGAATTAGTTTTCTAGGGCTGTTGTAATAAATTACCACAAGCTGAGTGACTTAAAACAAGAGAAATTTATTCTGTCACAGCTCTGGAGGCCAGAAGTCTGAAGTCAAGATGTTGGCAGGGTTGACTCCTTCTGGAGTCTCTGAGGAAGGATTTGTTCCATGCATCGTTCCTAGATGGTGGCTGCCGGCAATTCTTGGAGTTCCTTGGCTTGTAGATGCTTAGCTCCAATCTCTGCCTTCATCTTCACATGGCCTTCCCTACTATGTCTCTCCATGTCTTCTCCTTTTCTGTTCATTACAAGGACTTTTACCATTGGATTTAGGATGTACCCTAAAGCCAAGACAATCTCATGTTGAGATCCTTAATTTAATCACATCTGCAAAGACCCTATTTCCAAATAAGTTCCCATTCACAGATACCGGAGGTTAAGACTTGGGCATAACTTTTTGGAACCACAATTCAACCCACTACACTCACCTTCTAATCTGATTGCTGCCTCTAAGCCTCTCCTATAGAAATTCTGGAAAACCTCTGAGTGTGTCCTCCTGGTTCTCATCTACAGTTCACCACACAGCACGAAAATAACTACCAACTACTGAGTATTTACCAGTGACAGGCACTGTATATGAACATCTATATATGAAAAGAGTGCTGCTATTTTAAATTAATCATTGTTGTTAAAATCTTACTTATAAATAATTTTTAAAAAGCTAACGGTGCCACAAGATTTCTGATGAAGAACAGCAGTCCCTTGTCTCATCATCCTTTTCTAATCCCTTCCTATCCCCTAGAGGAAACTGCATTCAGTTCATTTGACTTTCTGCTAATTTTTACATCCAAGATTATAAATAAAATCCTTATGCTGCTATTTCTTGATTTTTCTATTTTAGACAGTATTTATTGACTTCTTATTATGGACTATGAGAATTTTGCCTCAACTCCTTCATTTCTTTTCCCATTCTCCCAATAGGGGGAGAATATGACAGTTTTGTTTACTTCTGAGCTGAGTAGAGTACTATCATCATGATATGTTTACTTGTACAAATTTTGTTTTTCCTGGAGTTAACAATTGCCTTGTCTTAGTTTTTTGTGTATATACATTTGTTATTCCCAAACTATCAAAATCATTGTAAAATCGCTCTTACTACTATATTTTCTCATGGCCAAATGCGTCAGGTAATCCATGAATTCCATTTTTCTTGATGTGGGGGACTTTTTCCCAGAAGTGACCATTGTCCTGCTCCAGTTGAGGCCTTGTGCACAGTTGTCCTGACTCTTCCCTTCTCCATCTATTGAGAATTCCTCCTGCTTCTCTTCTATATTGGAGTCGCTGTTTCCTGCCCTTTGTGTCTTCTTGGTTCACTTGCCCCAATTTCATAAAGCACATTATCCAGTAACTTCTTGAGAAAGAAAACATAGGAAGTACCATTTCTGAGACCTTTTGAATCTGAAAATGTCTTGATTGATAGTTTAATTTGATACAGAATGCTTCATTTAAAAAACATTTTTTTCTCTACATTTTACAAGAGTTATTTCATTGTCTCATTAACCTCTGAGTTGCAGTTAAGACGTTTAAGTCTAAGTCTAAATCTGCTCCAACACACATTTTTTTAGCCAGTCTCCCTGTTTTAGCCAGTCGCCCTTATTCCTCATCCATGTCCTCAGTGGTGTTTGGTGCTGCCAAATCCTGAGCTCTCCCAGTGTTCTCTGGAGAAAATCAGCTTCTCCTCATTGGTGTCCCTTTCCTCAGGCCCTTAGGTTCAGCTTTCTTGGGTTGAGGTTTGAGCTTGCTAAGTCAATTACATTCCTCCATCCAGGGGTGACCACAAAAATACTCAACCACTAGGAGGGCATAAGCACTGAAGGGACATTGCCTAAAAACAATCAATAGGGTCATATTAATGTCAACTGATGAGTGCCAATTAAATATTTGCTCTGCCTCCATCCGATTTCTTTTTTCCAAAACTGGTAACATTTCATGTTTATTGTTGTCTCCTTTCCTATTCTCCTTGTCCTTAGGTGTGTTTGCATTTTTATATTCCTTTACTATCATTTTGGTGGGACTTCAGCATAAGTAGAAACAAATGTATGTGTTTAAAAGCTGTGTTTAGCAAAAAGTCTACAAGATGCTCTATTCTGTTATCACATTTACTCCTTAAACCAACCTTATTGTGAAAGGTATTAGCTCCATCTAACAGAAGGAAACTGAGGTACAAATATGTTTACAATGCTTTCTCAAGACTGGATAGGCAATCATTAGTATGGAACAAAGTTCGAATCAGTTGGTCTGGTTCCAAAGTCATGCTCTTGCCTCCCAAAGAGCAAGTATCTCTCAAAGTCCACGGGGGTAATTCCTATAGCCCTCTCTCTACATTAATATGCTTTTCCTAACCTTCTGCTAGTTACACGTTTTTCGAAGTAGGTCAGCTGTCCCCTTGTATTGGAAGCACTTGGAGGTGACTGTTCTAAATGTGGATTCCTGGGTTCCACCCTAGACCCACTGAATCTCAGTCTCATGGAGGTTAGAGATTGAGATTTGCATTTTAAACTAGTTCCTCAGAAGATGATGATTCCTAGACATTTTGAGAAGCATTGCTCTAGTCAATGTATGCCTCTCCAAAGCAGTAACACCAACCATGCCTTACTAACCTGAAATCCTTTTGCTCTTGGGTGAGTTGGGTAGGTCTTAGTGAGTCCAAGCTGTTACACATTAATAGTAGAAAAGAGTATCTCAGATAAGTGAGGGGCAATATTGAGAAGTAAGTGTTCAGAGTCATTTTTCCCAGTATAGAATATCTAAAAATGCTACAACGAAAAACCCCCATAAATATGCACTACAAAAAGTACATTTTTAAAAGCTAGCTTGGGATAAAAATAAGGCAAATGGTAAGAGGACCAGAAAAGACTAGAAAGCAAATCCAAAGGATAAGCTAATGTTTGCACTGATCCTGGTGGCTGGGACATCCCAGGGAGTCAGGAGACAAAGCCTGAAGACTGAGCAGGTGGAAGTCAGACTGTACCCCCACACAAAGTCAGGCTAAAGATGACGACATTGCAGTAAATGAACCAGATAGATTACCCACCACACTAATGTTAGTTGTGAATCTGTTAGAAGAGAATGTTGTGAATAAATTTGCTGTGAGCCCTTTTGAGGGTAAGCATTGCTTAGATACCACTCTAGAAGCCACGCCTCAGAGAGGCAGCTACAACACAGTGGTTAAGACTGTGACCTCTGGAGAAAATTATTTGCGGTATGATCTTGACCCCATCATTTTCTCATTGTGATCTTGGACAAACTCTTTAACCTCCCTGGGTCTCAATGTCCCTGTCTGGAGACACATAGCTCACAAAGTTCGTGTAGAGATTATATTATTAAATACACGTCAAGCGCCTTCACCAGTGCCTACACAAAGCAAGCTCTCAGCAAATCTTACCTGGGATTACGTACAGTGGTTCCCTGACAGCAAATGTGAAGCAGACGAGGCTCTTTGGGCTTAAGCTTTTAATGTCCAAATAACACCCATTTAGCTTAGTATATAGAAATACAAAGAGTGGTCCTGATTTCTGGTATAAACATTGGCGAGTTATTTCTTTAACATCCTAAACACTGTGAGTATAAGTAGTAGATGCGTTCATAACTACTTCTTCATAGATATGCAATTCCACATATTAATTTCAGGGCCTAATTTATTCTGACTGGATCTAGTCCCTCCTTCTTGTTCTCTGTTCTCATCTCCTGCCATTGGCCCATCACTGCCAGCTCCGGAAACACAACCTCAACATGGCCTATGGCCCATCCCAAACTCAATTGTTCACCAGTTCTGCTGCTGCTATTTATTACCAAATTGGCTTCTTTAACACTTTCAAACATTCTGCTTTGCCAAGCCTGTATAACTTCTACATAAAGTCAACAAACAGCTGTTGATTTTTATAGTCACCACACCCTCTCAAATGCTAGAAAACCGTCAAATTCCCTGAAAGTAAATTTCATATTTAAAAATATTTTTTAAATGGAAAAAAAAAGCCCCCTCTTTTACTTGAATTGTGTCTTATGGGATTGGTCATAAAACTTTAAGTAATAGAACTTTGGATAGGTTATCCCCAAATGTATCCTGCATTATATCCAGTCATAACTCACTGACGTCATAGGTTGGAAAGGAACATTCAAAATGAAAAGTGGTGTTACAGATCTGGGAAAATTTTTTTCTTCTTCACAAGCTTCCTTTTAGTCTTAAATCAAGTTTTAAATATGTGGAAATTAATTTAAAATTACTCATTAATGACTTTCCTCTTTTGATTCATGTAACTTTCAAACAACCATTATTTATGAATATCATCTTGTGAATCCCCAGAATCAATTGGTTTTTAAAAAGGTGAAGCGAACAATCTTGTCATAATGTTATTTTTACAACTGTGAGCAAGGAACCCACAGCAAATTCCTGCTGCATCTCATATTTTAGAAGGAATTTTTCCTGTAATATCCCATACTTGAAATTTAAATATTTTGTTCTGACATGCAAAAACCAAAGTTTAATGTAATGAATGAGGGGGCCATGTTACTGATTGAGAACACAGCACAAAAGCAACAGAAGAATCTTTTAATAAGAGATGGCTCAAAACAGCCAAAGTCCAACCTACATAAAGCATTGCTCTGCCTTGATTTGCTTGAACAAGAAGTTCTAGTCACAAAGCATTCACCATGGGGATTGCACTTGGAGGATAAGAACATCTGGACCCAGCCATAGTAGAGTAGAAACAGATGGCGACTTCACGGAGGGAGAGATGTGGCTTTTCTACTGCTGAGAGGTGCTCATGTTTTTCCCCCTGTTTTCCTAATAATAATAAACAACTAGGATAACAAGGAAATTGCTTAGGTGTCTCTATCTAATTAGCTTCAAAAAATACTTCATAGTTCTAGAACTTTCCAAAGAAATTGTACATTTGTATCACAAGATGCTATAGTAATAAAACATTACATGTTAAACAAAATATCAATAAAGATCACATCATTATCTTTATACCAGAAATATTTCATTGGATTTTGAATGCGGCCTAGTGCTTACTTTGCTGTCTCCCATCATCCCTCCTCCTTCACCAAATAAAAAGGAAATTACAACATTGTTTAGTGCATATATATAAACTTTGAAGCTAGACTGTCTGGGTTCAAATCCTGACTCAGTGGTTCACTAGCTGTGCCCTGGGGCAAACAAGTTATTTAA
This sequence comes from Equus asinus, assembly GCF_041296235.1. NCBI lineage: Eukaryota > Metazoa > Chordata > Mammalia > Perissodactyla > Equidae > Equus > Equus asinus. The sequence continues at coordinate 225,276 of NW_027224979.1, read as the reverse complement.
CTTCTCTGTACTTTACTTTCTTCATCTGTAAAATGGGAATAATACCTTATAGAGTTGATGTGAGGATTAAATGAATTAACTTAATACATGTCAGCACTTAAAACAATGCCAGCACATAGTAGGCACTCAATAAATGTTATGTTAATTTTATTATAATCTTTCAACAGACCTTTCTTCAGGCTGATCATTGATAAATTATGAAATTCCTATCCTTCTTTTCAGTGCCCAATATGATAAGAAATCATGTTGCCTCAGGGACCAGTGGAAAGGACATGGTGTTGGGATCAGAAGATTCTTCCTCAGACACAGTGACAACTGTATAACCTTGAGCGAGTCCTTACTTTCTGCGACTCCCACAGTCATGCAAATTCACTGAGACGTCAGATGCCCATCACCTAAGCTGCTACCTAGGACTCACACAATAAGCAGTTCTTGATTACTGGAAAAAATGGATATCTGTAAGATTCTCTGGGATGTTACTCATAGTGAGCCCTTCTTTATTAAGTTTGTCAAAAGTTGTAGCAGTCAACAAAGCTCTTAAGAGAAATTAGATAAGGAAACAATGTCCATCAGTTCTGAAAGCTTGGTTAAGCCAATTTTGAAGACTAGATTCTAATATTAGGCCAGTTGGTACCCAAAGGTTTCTCTTTGGTTTCTGCTCCCTGTAAGCCAGGGGTTCCTGCCTTCAGGAGCCTCATATATTACGTAAATGAGTGAAACAGTAGAAGAGGGAGTGTTAGCAGCCGTGGAAAACGGGATTGCATGGGCCCCATCAGAAAAAGGATTCTAATTAAAACATTCTGTCCAAAACTCATCTGTAGGCCAAAGTCAATCCTCAAACAACCAGACATCAGCTTTTGTTTTTGCTTTTTAATTGGTATATTTAACTGAACGAGGTTTACATTAACTGGTATTTAGTCTTATTTGCAGTTTTATGCAGTTCTTTGCTAAACTTCTCTTACTAAATTCCTAGATATTTATTCAGGGTGTCCTTTCTCCTCCTCCGTCATCTACTGATGATGCTAACACCATGCATATCTTGCAGCTGTCAGGCACTGTTAAGGGGTATGGCTAGCTTCTCCTAGGAGCTCATTAAAGCCATACCCAGGGGAGTAACTGGAATCATTCAACACTCATTCAACGGGTATTTAGAGAGCACCTAGTCTGAGCATAACCAAACATTACGGTGACATCTAGGCAGGCTTTTCCATTTTCCAGCCCCCATTTTACTAAAAGGATTTGGATTTAGCAAATCATGTCATCAGTTTCCTTTCTTATTCCTATAGACAAGCTGGTGCCTTCCATTTATCAGGAGTAAAGCGTTTTTTTCCTTGTTACTTATAAGTAAAATCACGGCAAATCTGCTTCTAACCTTGCCATTTCTGAGCTTGCTCTAAAGTTGTTCTGAACTCTGTTCAAGTCACCCAAGCCAGGATCTATGAAGCACCAGATACTCTGCTCAACCACATGCTGAGGGTGGTAGGGCTTTTTGTCCCTCTGGGATCTGTGATCTAAAATGACCACCTGTGACTCTGGTAGACATAAAATGGATAAACAGAATTGTAATTGCACTACAAAACCAGACGAAATACAGGGCTGATTTTAGAATGGTAAAGCTCGTAAATTGGTTGTCAGAGGAGAATCACGGCTGTTACTTTAGTCCCACTTACATTTTTTGTTTGCTCTCAGAAATCAGGTTGTTCTCTCCTCATTTGATAGTTGAGGAGACTGAAGCCTGATGGGGTAAACACCCTGCAAATCCTCACAGAGGCTGAGAGACCGGACCTCGGGCTCCTGACAGACAGGACACTCTGCACTGCGCAAGGATGGCCTCCTCCTTTCTGCACTGAGCAACAATCGCCAATTGCCCAAAACCCAGAGAGTGTTTTAGGAACATATTAACTTAAGAATTTCATGTTAGATGTGAGATGACAATGATGATGATGAAGAGTAGGGTTTTTTTTTTCAATTTAATACATTTGATTGAGTGAAAAGTTTGTGCCAGCCACTGCCCTGAGCCCTCAGGTAGCAAAGACGATTTTCTTGAGGAAGACAAACACGTGAAAAACACTGCAACATAATCAGTGCTGGAAGGGAGGTACTTAATGGGGGCAGGGGACACAGAGGAAGCTCCTTATCTCTGCTTGAGGATATCAGGGAGGACCTGAGGAGTCCCCAGATGGACAAAGAATGGAAGGGTATCTGTGCATTGGAAACAGCATGTGCAAAGTTTGGGAAATGAGAAAGGGTGTGGCTTCTGTAAGGAACCGTACACAGTTTGCAGGATATTTGTGTCAATGTAGGAAATGTGCCAGATCTTGAAGGGCCTTCCATCTCATGCCGAGAAGTTTGGATGATTTCTGCAGACATTTGGAAGTCACTAAAGAGGACTCCCCAAGAGGAATGTCATGGTCAGATTTGCATTTTAAAAAGGGTGCTCTGGCTGCCATGTGTGGGATCAATTAGAGGAGGGCAAGATAGAGGCAGAGCAATTTTAGAAAATTAATGAAACAATACAAGCATGAAACGATAAGGCAGCAATAGGGCTAGAGCAAGCAGGGATAACACTGACACAGCTTTGATGACCTGCTAGATGCAGGGGGCTAGTGAGAGACAGGAGAATTTCAGAGTGACTCCTAAGCTTCTGACTTGAGGGGTCAGTTGTGTGATGGTGCTTTCAGAATATAGGGTAGATTGGGGAGAAAAGAGGATGTGTTGGGTTCCAGGTTGGGAGGACCATTTTGAAGATGGAAGGAGCAGGTCAAGAGCTGGGAATATATATTGGAGAATTTTCATCTTGTGGGTGGTAGTTGAAGCTCTGAGTGTGGATAGGGTTGCCTGGAAAGATGTGGAGAGCGAAAAGAGAAAAGTAATGAGGACAATACCAGGATGGCCAATACTTGAGAGTAAGAAGAAGAGGTGAAGCTGACAAAGGGAAATAATAAGTGGTCTGAAAACAGGAGGAAATCCAGGAGAGAGTGTGGTCATGGAAGCACATGAGAAGTGAGTGTCAACTGTCACCAGAGGCCAAGTAGGACACAATCTGAAAGGGAGACATTGAATTTGGAAACCAGAAAGTCATTTATTTGTTCAAGTCAGTGAATACGCATTAAGCACCTATTAAGTGAATATGCTGCTCAAGGCACCAGGGATAAATCAATGAACAAAACAGAAAATAAAAACCCTGCCCTCTAGGCTTACATTCTAGTGGGAGACACAGACAACAAACAAATAAATATGTGAAATTTTAATATGTTGGATAAGCACTATGGAGAAAAATAAACAGGAAGGAGGTGTGGAGTTGGGGTTGAGAGAGATGTGGATGCAATGTAACATAGAGTGATTCAAAGGTTTTGGTGAGCAAGTGCAAAGGCCTTGAAATTAGAGTGATTTTTACTTGTATCAGTTTCAGTCTAGTGAAAGTAAAAGTAAGACTGCAGCGACTTGAAGAGTGAATGAGAAGAAAAAGAAGAAAAGAGCTAATGAAAGAGAAAGGAATGGAGTAAATAACTTCTCCATGAAACCTGATGCTAAAGAGAAGGCATGAGATCCTAAGTGCAGGTAGAATGGATGGGGAAAGAGTAGATGAAGGTTTGGAAACTGATAATTTCACAGGGTGGAGGCTGGGAATCGGGGCTGCGAAGCTGCACAACTCCAGGGACGTCCGTTGCTCCCTGTAATTGTGAAATGGGGTCTTCCCAACTCCCTCACTCCATTAACTCCATTTTTGCTATGAATTAGGAAGCAAGGATGTCTATTTTCAATAGAAAGAGAACAGTGATGTCATGTGGGGCTTCAACTGGTTGGGACACTAATAGTAAAGAAATAAGTAAAATTTCTCGAAAGAGTTGATGTCAGAAATAGAAATGAAAGTTGAATCTAGGGACAAGCAAAATGGTGGCCAAGTGGCACTGAGAGCTGGGAGGATGGTTGGGCCATACACTGCACCCTTCACTCACATCATCTCACCCAATCTTGCCAACAGTCTAGCAAGAAGAGCTTATTCTGACTTTCTGGATGAGAAATCCGAAGTCCACCGTGGGGAAGTACCATGCACAAGCTCATGAAGCTGGGAGGTGGTAGAGCCAAGATTCCAGAGATGATGAACTTTCCCCTACAACATGCCACTTGAGATACAAAGAGGAATAGAATATACAGTCGCTGCTCTCAGCTCTCACACACTATTGGGAACAAAAGCATATAAATAACTATAAAACAGTGAGATGAACGTGAAACTCGTTTATGAGCAAAGTGCCGTGGGAATATAGGCTTGTAAATTCTCCCAGGCGGCTGTATATTTACGGTCAGCAGGAAGGGAGAACAGGAATGACGAAGGCAAGATATTAATAAAATCTCACGATAATACAATGAGTATCCTTCACTGCTACTTTATTTTAAAATATGTATCCATCATTTCTCATTTTGAACCAGCAACTTCTTTAGTTAATATGTAGTTGGTTATTATGAGCCTGATTTGCAGATTTTTAAAAGTAGAGAGTTTAAGACTCATATAGTTAAAGTGAAGTGCTTCGAGATACGAAAACTTTTACATTTTGTATAAGGAATGAGGGAAATAGGAATTTAAATGTATAGTTATAGACTAAGTGTATATATAGATATAGCAAAGACTATATCTAGTTTTTGCACGAAGAAACGCTAGAAGGAAAAACCAAAAACCTCTCGGGTAGAGGTGTGGGGAACGATTAGAAGGGATAGGCATATAAGTGAGACTTTTCTGAGTACATCCTTTTACAGAGTTTTTGTTTGTGATCCTTGCAAATGTTTTACATATTTTTAAAAAAGCAAACCCTAAAATTAAAAACAGACTGAAACAAATTAATCAAACTATGTATCAAATGGGTAAGATAACCACACAGAGACAAGAATTTTGAATGAATTTTTTAACACAATGCTCTGATTATATATCTTACTCCTACATATTCTAAGGACAAAAATAATTTTGAAGACATCTTAAACTGCACCCTGTACTTCTATTTTGAGTTGTAATCATAGCATTTTTGAGAGTACTTTGTGTATATTGTAGAATAAAGCAAATAAATACTTTGAAATTATTAGAACCAAGATGTTTAGTGTAAGAAAAACAGTGTACAAATATGAAATTATAGAAGTTAAGAAAAAATGTAATGTTAATATCTGAACTGACCTGTGCATCAAAGGACACAATCAACAGGTGAAAAAGCAACTTAGAGAATGGAAAAAAATATTTGCAAATCACATCTCTGATATAGGATTAATATCCTGATATATAAAGAACTCCTACAACTCAATAATAATTTTCAAAAAACAGATAATCTGATCAAAAAATGGGCAAAGGACTTGAACAGACATTTCTCCAAAGAAAATATACAAATGGCCAACAAGCATGTGAAAAGATGTTCAACATCACTAATCATTAGGAGTATACAAATCAAAACCACATTGAGATATGACTTCACACCCATTAGGATGGCTACTATTATTTTTAAAAAACACAAAAATAGCAAGTGTTGGTGAGGATGCGAAGAAATCAGAACCCTTGTGCACACTGTTGATGGGAATGTAAAATGGTGCAACTGCTGTGGAAAACAGTGTGGCAGCTCCTCAAAAAATTGAACATAGGATTACCATATGATCCAGTGTTGTCATTTCTGAGTATATACTCAAAAGGATTAAAATCAAGGCCTTAAAGAGATAGTTGTACACCCATGTTCATAGCAGCATCATTCACAATGGCCAAGAGGTGGAAGCAATCCAGATATCCATCAGCTGATAAATGGATAAACAAAACGTGGTATATACGTACATTGGAATATTATTCTGCCTTAAAAAAGAAGGAAATTCTGACACTTGCTACAACATGGATGAACCTTGAAGACATTATGTTAAGTGAAATAAGCCAGTAACAAAAAGACAAATAATGTATGATTACACTTATATGAGATACCTAGAGTAGGGAAATTCGTTAGAGACATAAAGTAGAATGGTAGTTGCCAGGGGCTGGGGCAAGGGTACAACGAGGAGTGGTTGTTTAATGGGTTTAAGGGTTTCAATTTTGCAAGATGAAAAAGTTCTGCAGATTGTTTGTACAACAATGTGAATACATTTTACATCACTGAACTGTACAGTCGAAAATGATTAAGATGGTAAATTTTGTTATAGATATTTTACCACAATTTTTAAAAATCTGAATCAAAACAGCAGTATGAGCTCCTGATTTTTAAAAATATATTTCTTAGTGCTGTCCTTTGAAAGGACCAGAAGCAATGGCATCCTTAGTCTTGGTTTCTCATGCCATTTCCCACCAAAAGGACCAGAACTCCTTAGACAAATGCCTGATTTCAGTCCTGGGCAGAGAAATACAAGATGAGCCCAGGACATCTTAATGCACCAAAAAGCAGGAAAGCTCTGAAAGACTAATGGGGATGTGCCAAAAGGACACAAGAGCCAGGGTGAAGAGGCTCCCACTGGACAGATCCAAACAATCCGGACATCAAAAGGAATAACTGATTGTAAAATATTAAATTTTTAAAACTCGATGAGTTCATGGAGACAGAAATTATTACACCAACACCTTACCCTAATATTTGATAATTAAAGGGGAAGAATTAAGCATTCATCCTACCTTTTTGTAAGGAACTGTAGTTCATCGCCAGTGGATGAGGGGAAGCTCTACGGAAGAATGCAGTTAATAAATGTGGAAAGAATAATAGAAACAGAAAATCACCATTTTGCTACCTCCAATAAACTTGTTGATTCAGGCAAAGATTATATATGGAATCTAAAACCATTAGGTAAAGTGTTGTAGAGAAACAAGATATTCACACAGTGCCAATGTATCACCCATAGATTACTTACTAATTACAAAGGGAAACATTATCAAGAACTGTGAAGGGTCTGAGAAAGCCCTATCTGCAAACTGACAAGGTAGCCAGCCAGTCTCTTGGATATCTTCAAAAGACACAGGACTTCTGGCTTCATGAGAACTTATTCCTCACTGTGTATCAGCATTTTTGTGTTGGTTCCTCAAGACCCACAGGGCAAAGCAAAGAGGGCCAGGTGACACCTGCACACCATGGGTTGTATAACAATGAAAGAACCCTGAACTTAGGGAACCCTAATCTTTTATACTGGACAGTAAGCATGCCTGCCCTTGGCTGCAGAGACTGACACTATGTCTACCTTCCAAGGCTGTTTGCTATCCAAACTTCCTCGAAAACATAGTCCAGCGGGAAAAAAGGGCATTCAGTGCCTTGCTCACAAGTTGTCCAGAAAAACGAGAGACCTGTGGAGAACTGTCTCTCCATACATACACAAAGTGGAGAGGTCTGGCCATTGCCACCTTAATCAAGTGTTCAAACTTAGCATCACTAATAATGGGACACCTGTGCCTCCTGATGGGCTGCAACACAGAGCACACAGGCTCCCTATGAGTCTTCACACGGAATTGAATCAAATCTTTAAACATAACGTCCCGGTTACAAGACTTACCAGGAAGAGAGGGACAAGTTACCACCACCAGGAAGCAATCAGACAAATCTACATTTGACAAAGACAACTGGTCCAGTCAATTTAAAAAATCAATGTCGTTTTCTAAAAAAGGATATGTGGAGGGAGAATCTAGTATAAAAGAAGACATAACCAAATACAATGCATGAATCTTGATTGGATTCTGAAGCAGAAAAAAGACACTTTGGGGACAACTGGGGAAATTCGAATGTGGACCGGATATTAGATTATTTTAAGGAATTGTTTTCTTAGGTGATAATATGGGTTTTGCAGCTGAATGTCCTTATTCTTAGAAAATACATTTTGAAGAGTTATGTATATCTGCAACATATATTCAAGTTGTTCAGCAACACACCCACTCACTCAGACATTAGATTGAACTACAGGAAATTTTTCCTATTCAACCATTTTCTATTACAATTTCATATGGTTTAACCTAATAAATAAACAAAACAAATATAGCAAATGTTAACAGTTGTTGAATATGGTGGTTGATATACAAGTGTGATTGTACTATTGTTTTGACTTTTCTGATTATTTGAAAATTTTACTAATAAAATTTTGAGAAAACAAAATAAGAAAAGAGATAGTTTGACATAAAAACTCACTGAGGAAGTCAATCCTGCCTTTGCCATTTAGTAGCTATGTGACAGCCATGATGCCAAGAGAAGGTTCTTGGGGAGGGGAAGGGAACTGGGAAGGCTTGATTCCATCCACATCCTCCTTGGGGACCCCACCCACGCAGCCCCAATAAGCATAACCCTACTTAAGAACAGGGTAATTTAGCACAAGTTTCCTAAGTACTAGATTTTTGCTCCTAAGGCCCACCCACCAGATGCTACGTGACCCAGGCGAGTTACTTAATTTCTCCAAGGACTTATTATTCAGTAGATCTGAAGGATGAAGAGGAAAGAGGAGTTTAGGATGACTTCCAGATTTCTGGCCAGAGTGACACCTCAGGAAGAGGAGGCGTAAGCATCCCTGGGTGGTTGGGAGCTATTTCAGGCCAAAGGACTCAAAGAGGAAAGAGACCTTCTCTTTAGAAGTGATTTGGGTACTGTCTAATTTTAACGAAATGGGATTTCTTTCTGTACCCCAAGCTGATGAAGAGGAATACAGCAATTATGTCTATTTTCCAAATGTCCTATAACAAGTACATACTGCTTTACTTTTAAAGAAAAATTATAAAGTAGTTCTGGTATAAAGCTCAGAAACAGCAAAAGCTGACACAAGATTTTGTATATTATGAGCCATATTTTTAATTGAGCAATTATATGATTATGAGCTAAATAGTAAGCTTTCAAGTTCATGCATTTGAACTTAGGAAATAAATTTACATCAGTCAATGAATAATAATAAGATGCAGCTTGGTGTGTTTCGGCAGCAGCTGAGGGAGAAACTGACAACAGCAATAACTGCATGCTCAGGGCACCCACACTGGCAGCAGAGGTGGCATACGGAGAAGAGGTGGGCAGTGAGAGAGAGCTCACGGTTGGAATGCCGGGAGACAGAAGACATGACAGGGCAGCTGGGGCTATGAGCCATGCAAGATCCCCAAGGAAGGAAGAAACATGGGTGGGGCAGGTTGGAGGTCCAGTAACACCACCAGGAGCAAATTCTACTATTAGTAGAAATAAGAGCCACACGATGGCTCACCAGTTAGATTCCTAGGCATTAGTAATAGGTTACCCCTGACCCTCACCCTAACGCTGTAAGGCAGGATTGTTACGTTTGGTTTTTGTTTTGTCAAAGTTAAAAAAGAAAAGAAAGGCAAATAGTACAGGAAGACTTACAGCAAAAAGCAATTGTTCCTTGCTTTTTGCTTCCCAGCCTCAGACCCACTTTGCAAGTGCAAACCACTTTTACCTTCCTGGCTTTCCGTTGTCCTGCTGATGCTCTCCAATGGTGTATAGATAGACCATTGAGATGCTATTCATTTATTGACTCCTGCAATGCCAGGTCAAGATTCAGCTTACTTAGTATCACACCCACACACACAATAGTTACATCACTATTTTTAGTTCTATTGTTCACTTTTGAAACTCTCATTTCCTTAAACTTTTGTTTTTAGTTCTCTCAAACACAGACAGCATCTCTTGGCTCTCCATTTTGTGAGGAGGAGATTTGAGCTCCTACCGCTCCTAGACTCCCCTCCTCTACTTCTACCTCCAAACTTTTCATAAAGCTGAACTCTTAGATTTCCATGACTGAGAACATTTCCATTCCCTTCTGCAACCATAATTAAGTCTTCTATAATTGGTCCGCAGGTTAGAGTCTGTTAGATCTAACAGACAGTGACCAATAAAGAGCACTAACACCAGGATGTTTATGAAAACTTTCCTTCACGGAGAGCAAGAATTGTGTTTTTCTGTAATCAGTGTCACAACCTGTGCTGCTCAGTTGCTCAAAATCTTGGTTAGTTTGATTTTTGATGCTTACCGTTTTCTTTTCTTATTGAATGAGGACAGCTGTGCCACCTTGTCTGTTCTATCTATTGCATTCTTTTTTCTCTTTCTTTTTGAAGCCCACTGACGTCCTATTCTAACTTGATTCACAGTTGGATTTGGACTTTCTTATAGAGTCTTTTTAAAAAACATTTCTAGTTGCTTTTCTTCTTTTCATGCATTCTTTGCTTATAGTGTATCTTCAGGTTCCTCCAACTCTATGTTATATGAAATTCTTTTCTTTCCTGAAGCCCTATTCTTGCTGCAATATGAACTGGTGGCTAAGTCACCCACACAGCTGACATTCTTGGTCACATCTGGTATTTCCTGAATCCCACATCTTCCTCATGTTACTTTGTTGTTTTACTGATGGAATACATGCTCAAATAAGTTCTTACGAAAAGGTGTATGGCAAGTAAGCTTTCTGAGTCTTTAACAATGTCTTTATTTTGCCCTCACAAGTCATTTGACTGGGTATAGGTTTCCCAGGTCAAAAATCATTTTTCCCCTGAATTTTGAAGCTGTTATACCACTACTTCTAGTGTAGCTATAAGAAATCTAATGCCGGTATGATTCTTGTTTCTTGTAGGAGTTGGTGTTCCCTCACCCCAGGAAAGCTCTTAGGTTCTTCTCTGTATAACTTGTTCGAAAGCTTCAGATGATGTGTGGTTTTTTTCCCTTCCCCCTAATCAAAATCCAGAAGGCCCTTTTTAATTGAAAGCTCCCATCTTTAGTTCTGTAAATTTTCATTGTATTGTTTCTTTGGTATCTTTCTCTCCTTAGTCTTCTCTGCTCTTTCTAGAATTCTTATTGGTCTCTTATTGCACCCCTCTGGATTGATCTTGTGTGTGTGTGCATGTTTATACTCTCATATTTCACACATTTTTGCTCAAGGTTTTGGGAGATTTTCTCTACTTTATCTTACAATCTTCTATGGAATATTTCATTTGCAAAAGTTCCTCCCCATTTTATGATTCTTGCTTTTTATAGCATCATGTTCATGCTTAATAGATGCAATGTCATTTCACATCTCTTTAGTAATAAAGAATTAGTTTTGTAGGGTTTTTATTTGACCCTTCTTATATTCCCTGAATTATATGTTTCCTCTGGGGTCAGTTTTTCTCTGTTTAGCTTTCTTCATCATACTGTAGGCTTTTCTCAAATATTTGGGCATTCTCAGTTGTCTGGCTATTCTTAAGAATGAGACAGGAGAAAGACTGACTAGACACTCTAAGCACAGGAGTGGAACTTGCTGACCGGCGGGCTTCAATTTAGGGTAAACAGCCAGAGATCTGTTTGTTGTGCTGTGGCCCCTCAAATGCCGGAATGTAGATGGCTTCGTGCTGGGGTACCAGTGATGACTCTAGATGCCCAAGTGTTCTCAGAAAGATCCTTCAGTGTCTTTTAAAAAGTCCCTGTTGGTCATTTTTTGGTTGGCTGGTTGGTTTTGCTCTTTTCTGTGGTCAAACTACCTAGTTGCCGGGGTTCTTGGCACCAGAGTTGAGGAGTGGTGTGGAGGACGACCATTTCATACACAGACCTTCACTGTCTTCTGTCTCCCCTTCATCCAGGAACTTCTCTGAGTCCCCAACCTCTGCAAGGTTCTACCACATAGGGAGGCACCCTCATCTCCTGCAAGACTCTTCAAGCATATCCTGAGCTATAGCTTCTTCTACTCAGTGCACTTCCAAATACTCTGTCTTCCAGAAATTCATTGAAATCACTTATCCTCTTGTTCTCTAAACCCTTTTTGGTGTGTACCTTTTATATCCCATTACTATAAGTATAAGTGAGTCTGAGAAGGGATAGGAAATAAATATGTATGCTCAAATCCCCAACATGAACCAGTAGCAAGGGTAGGTATTCTTCCCATTTTACACATGGAAAACAGAGGCTTATGTGATTAAGTGACTTGCCTAAGATCACGTAGCTAGAAAGGGAAGGGCCAGGATTAAACTTGTATTCTTTTGACTATGCTAAACTACTTCTTTTTGTCCAAACCATGACTCAGCTGGTATGACCTGGAAAAAAAAGAATTTACATAATACTATGAGTTTTAAATATGCTGTCACTTGTGCATAAAAATGACTCAGAAACTGCCCAGACTAAAAACTGTGCAACATCATTTTACAATTGCATACCTAGAATACAATGAGAAATCATCAAAGTCATAAAACAACAATTTTATATTGGGTGGGTCAGGTTGGAGTGGACCAGAACTCGAGGAGAGAAAATTGGTAGGAAAGGCTGGATTATCATTTGGGTAACGGTGGCAAGGGCTTGGCACACTGAATGCTCTCAGCTCTAGCAAATCTACTTTAGAAGTCACAATTGGGGAGCAATTGCCCCAAAGAGGTGGTGCAGACTCCAGAGCAGTGGCATGGATGGAAGAGACTTGTTAGGAAGACAGGGCACCCCATCCACTTGGAAGCCACTCTCTCATATGCATTTAATAATTGTTAAGTGACTGCCATGTACAGACACTGCAATAGACTCTAGAGACACTTTCACCTTCAGCCAGGGTGATATCTGCAAAAGATGAAGATCTCTTTGTTTCTGGAGACTTCTAGAAATCAAAACCCTACAATATCTCATAGGAACACATCACATTCATAATGGTTTAAGATTTAAAGTATTAGAATTGTTCTAGTTCAACTGCAAAGGTAGTTTTGAGGGCTTTTGAATAGCTAGTCATTTATTCCACAAATCTTTATTGAGCTTCTAGTTAATGGCAGCCACTGGGGCTAGGACCTAGGGACACAATGGTGAAGAATACGAGATTATTTCTAATGTTTACCACTTATCCACCAAAGACAATGCTGAGGCACCTAGTTTTCTCTTTCTCAGAGGCAGAGGCCAAGTTATCTTCTAAGTATGAAATGTAGAGATTGACTCTTGTTAGGGCCACAGAAAACTGGGGAGGTGGATGGTGAACGTGCTATTAGCTGGTATTAGTTCACTGTGATATTAATTTAGATGCGTGATATCCTGCCGAAGAACAGATCTTAACAGAAGATCTTTCTGCTCACAGTGTTTTTCTCTAATTTTCACCTTTCCTGTGGCTGTTTTGGTCTCATTCTGACACTGTAGGAAAATTCACTGTGAAATCTGGAACAAGTGAGCATGTACCCTCTGTCCTCAAAGGTTGGGACACAAGCCTGTGAACTTGGAAAGAGAACAAAGCTTTCTAGTATGATAAACAAAGAAAATGGAGATTAAAAAGTCTGGTTTCCTCTTTTTTGCATCAGCACATACCAGCTGTCAGATCCCTCTGAATAATCTATTTCTTCTGTTCCTGAAAGGTAGATATTATTATTACAGCATTTCCAGAAGGAAGTATATTTTAATTTTCAATAAAAATGGCCACAAATGAAGTGGTAATGCAAAGAACAGAAGAGAAACTTTTACAGCTATAGTATTTGCATTTGTGACTTTTTCCCGTCTAATTCCACTTTCTCCACTGATCCCTGAAACCTCGCCAGCAGGCTGACACCCTGATAAACTCCAAAAGGAAGAAGGAAAACAGTCTGAAAGGCAGGGAGGGTGTGGTCGCTAGAGGGGTCATGGTGAACAAGAAGAAAAGTGCAGCTACTCCAGTGCATGCAGATAAGGCATGAGGTTCAAGGGCTGAAAGGAAGCACACAGATTGCAGCGTGCCCACTTGGTACTGATGACAGACTTCCAACGGAGGAGCCCCACCTTCGGGTTCTTTTGTTTAGGCCTGACTTCCAAACAAAGCAAGCTGGACGACCAGTCCTAACATCAAGCAGCAGAAAGCTTCCTTCCTTTGGGAAAATCTAGTAAAGGCATCTCTCTAAGCCCTCTTATTGCAAAAACGGCCTGCTTTCTCCTGAAGTTTCTGCTGTTAGAGAAGACTTGCGAAGGCTGTGATAGCAGAGTGCAAAGAGGTAGGCATTTAGGATAAAAATATGAGTGCACGTCCATCCAACCCTACAGGGCTAATTCCCCTCCCTGAGCCTCAAATTCTTCATCTGTATAATGAGGTCGGGATGTTGAATCAGAAAACAAAAGTGGTTCTAAATTTCTAAAAGACTTCTTTTCTCTATTTCCCTCTTTACCTCTTTCTTCCAATTAAAAAAGCTTAAGCTGTAAAATCATAATCCAGTCTACCTACTTTCCACATTTTTTTCTGAGTGTGCTGTGGAGTCGACTCTGACTCCTAGTGAGCCTACCCAGTCTTTATTGGCTCCATCCTTTCACCTTCCAGCTCTGTATTTGACAATGCTCCACTGCCCTTCACAGGGCTTTCACAATCAACTTTTTTCAGAAGCGGCTGGCCAGGTCCTTTTTCCTAGTCTGTCTTAGTCTGGAAGCTCTGCTGAAACCTGTCCACCATGGGTGACCCTGCTGGTGTTTGAAAACCGGCGGCATAGCTTTCAGCATCCCAGCAACATGCAGCTGCCACAGTATGACAACTGACAGACAAGTGGCGTGGTTCCCTGACCTGGAAACGAACCCCAGACTGCAGGGTGAGAGTGCTGAATCTTAACCACTAGATCACCGGGCTGGCTGCTTCCCATATACCCGAGATTAATTTAAGCACATTCTGAGTAACATGATAAAGTTATCTTTAGAAACATACACACACCAGTTTCAGAATGGCACCCCCTGGGGTCCCTGCTGCCAATTTGGTCCAGGAACACAAAGTCAGCATCTTGATGTCGGGCAGTGTCCTGGCCAACACCCACTACCCACTCCAGTTGGTGCTTTCTCAGAAGACAACACCTTGCTTTCAAAACTGTCTACTTTTTTGCTCAAAACAATGATGGATGGATGGATAGGTCTTCATTTGACTCACTACCTGAAAAATCAGCTTCTTATGTGATTTCCCCAAAGCAGAATTAACTCACATAATTTTGTGTCACATACCAGGGCTCTTCCTTGCATAAAAAACAGTAAGATATCACCAAACTCTGGCCTGAAAGTTCTTCTAGGATATCTTGTGGTATCACCATTCCTAGGTGCATGGTAGTCATAAGTGACTTCATCAGCCAAATATGAAACTGGTTCAATACTGCCCCTGTAGGTGTCAAATTCTTATGCATTTACAACTTAATAAATTACCATTCAGGGTTGTATTAGCAAGTTTGCTTTGTTCCAGCCCTTTTATAGTTGAGACTCCCAGATTTCTGTTTCAGGTTGGAATTGGCAAATGAACTTTTCAAAGCATTTCATCCTCACAAGTCACATCTTGTCATCTTTCACATCCACATGAGACACCAAGCCCTATTTCACTCTTGTTTAAATTCTATTATCATTGTTATTAGGAATAAACCAATAGAAATAGGATTACAAAGGGAAAGGTTCAGGATAAATAACTTCTTCCTTATAAATTCAAACACAGGTGCACACACACATGCTGGTCTGTGTGAGTTACTTCCTCCCCACATTCTGTCCTCCTGCACAAACAGTTATACAAAACAGTCCGCACAACAATGTGAGCAGCTGGTACCACAACCTGAGCAAAGGACCCCAGTTGTGTCAAGTCTCAGGCTGACTCTTGGTCTAGATGACCAGCTTCTCCACGCTAAGAGTACTTGTGGTTTCATCCTCTTCATTTGACCCAAAATATCCCGGGAGGTCCAGCATCCTCTGCTCGGCTTCAGTGAGGCCGAATGATGTATTGTCGTAGAAGGCGAACTCGGGGTGCGCCGGGAAGCTCTGGCACTTGTCTTTCCGACATTGAGAAGGGCTCAGAGGACTGACCCTCTGGTAGCTATCTTTGGGGGCAGTGGGGGAGGGCTGCTTCCTTGAGACACTCCTGTGACTGGGGGACGGTCCCCGCCGAGCTCTGTGAGGCTCTGTTCTCTCGCCTCCTGCCACCAATCCCGCCTGACGATCCCCTAGGTCTGGCTTCCTGGTGGGCTGCCCCAAGGTGTAGGATTTAGGGAGGGGGCTTAGTGGACCAGCGGTTCCACCTGCCCCTTGGAAATGGTCCAGTTTCTCAGGAAGCGCAGCAGCACCCCGACTCTGAGGCCTGAACCTGTCTTCTGCCTGGTCCCAGGTCCGCGTCCTAGAACTGTAGGCGGGGGCCTGCCGTGGGGTCAGGGTAGACATGCTCCTCTCCCTGAAGGGCCGCGCCTGCTTGGTCTCGTGGAAACTGGCTGTCCTCCGGAAGTGGGAACTCCTGGGGTGGCTCCGCTCCGACAGCCCCCCTCTGCTGCCCACGTGCCTCATCTGGGATTTGCGGATCACGGTCTGGCTGGGGCTCACGGCACAAGTGGCCTGCGAGACCCCGACATCCAGCCTGGAGGGAGGCCTCTCCCCGGCGCTGACCGCGGGCTGGTCCAGAAACGGGGATTTGATCCTGAACTTGTTTGCGGCAGCTTCTTCCGGGTTCTCCAAGTCTAAGGGGGAGACGGCGGCGGCGGCGGCGGCGGCGTCGATGGCCGTGTCTGTCAGGGGGCTCTGAGACACGTGGTACACCTTGGTGGTTTCTGTCAGGCCTTTCTTTTTCATCTCCTTCAGCTGCTGCTGGGCAAGGCGGTAGCTGAACAGCGGTGGGATTATCTTCTGCGCGTTGGACTGGAAGCTGTCACTGCCGGGAAGCGTCGTCCTCGGGAGTGGCCGGCACGCTGCGCCTGTAGGTCAGAGGGATGCCCATGTCCCCCGGGCCCCCCACAGGCCCGTCACCCCCATCCGAGAAGCTCCCGCGCTGCTCGCTCAGCTCGCAGATGTTCTCCTCATCTGAGTTCTTCCCGAAGCTGGGCGAGTGGAGGGAGTTGTGCCGAGCGGGGGTGCTGCACTTGGGGGGGCGGCCGAACTTCCTCCACAGCGTGATGAGGACGGTGGCCACGATGATGAACAAGCACAGCGAAATCCCAGTGACCGTCACGATGTTGTTGGACTTCACCGGGCCCTGCGGCTGAAGAGGAGACGGGCTGGATGGCCGGAAAGCTACAAAAAAGGGAAGAACAAATGTATTCTCTAGTAGTGTTTTCTCTGGTGGTTTTCAGGTCTCTGAGAGGCTTTTCTAAGAACAAAGATTTCTGGTCCCACATCTGCATCTCTGCTGGCAGCTTAAGCCAAACTAAGAAACAGAGACCCATGTAAGTGAGGTGACCAGATAAGCCACACTTAAGGTGATTCCTGGACTCGGGGGCTCCTGCTGACGCTTGTCTCACATTTTTCACAAAGAAGTAGCATGAGGAAAGTTTCAAGGTAAAATCTAGGTTTTTGCTTACAATGATGTAAACATGGGATATCTGTAGTTAAATGTACCTTTGAGATGCACGTTGGAAAATTCCTACCAAGTATAAAACTTGAAATGCAAAATAATTTAGGTAGGTTGTACCTAAATTTGCACATCTCGAGAGAAATTGATAGGTGAAAGAAGATCTTCGGTAATACAACAGAATTCATTCCTCCCTTCTAATACCCAGGAACTGTCTTTCCTAAATGTTGAAGCCTCTGCTTTCTCATTCCTCTATTTTCAGCTGTCCACTTCCCTTCCTCCCTTCCAAGTGGCCTTGAGTTTTCCTCTTCTTCTCTGCTCTCTCAAACTGGTTTGTCCCACAGTCATCAAAATGTTTCAGCAAGGCTCAGAGGCCAGCGGGGCCTCAGGCTGTACTGCCACCAAAACACCTGGGAACCTGAGACCACCTAATGCCACCAGGCCTCATCTCCCTTTCCTCCGTGGTCACTGTCCTCCATTCAAGCCCTTCCAGTCACCTGTCCTCTCTCTTCTTGCCTACTCTCTTATCACCACCAGCTCTCTGCGTCATCTGCTAGACCCACACTCTCCCACTCTCTCCTCTCCTTTCTACTGTACCCTGTGGTAACCAACCTCCTCCACATCCGGAATCTCTCCACCAAACACTCCCTTTGCCTCCTTGCCTTACCTGAAGACTGAATATCCTGCAGGACACAGCTTCCCCCTGCCCACCCTCTTGGGTGGAAGCTGTGACACATACTTTATAAGCAAACAGGGCCAGAAGTAGGGTGTATCCTGTCTCCTCATTCCTGACTGCCATTTTCAACCAACTCTTTCACCTCTGTATAAAACTTCTACTCTTTTGATGCCCGTGCCATCCACCCAAACCGCCCCCGACTCCTCCTTCAACTCTGTTATCTGCCAACCTCGTGGCAGCCATCAGTCACTAGTACTTGAGTCCTACTGGAGTCCCAGTGCTTCAGTGTCCATCCAGCATGTCATACCTTTCCGTTGTCTGCAGCTGCTCCTCTTCTGAAATCTTGAACTTCACAGCCCACTTTCTGGCTGTATCCTCCCCTCTCCTTCACTCATGATTACTACACTGGGTATTCAACCTCACTGCAACTTCAGATTCCCCAACCCTTGCATTTTCTCCCAATCTGCCAGCCACCTCCTGGCCTCACTTCTCTCCCTACACCCATGATCCATCACTTAAACCATTCTCCTGCCAAAACCTCAACTCTCTGGCCACTAATACTGAGCTATAGCCCTTTCCCTGCTCTGCAGCAAAAGTCCATCCCTAGATAAATCCAGGAATGTGGGTGTGGGAATCCCAGCAGATTCTCAGCTGCTGCACCCAGGCCCTGAGCTCTGGTGGAGAAAATAATGCACCCATGCAGGCCAGTGCCTCTACGCACTGACAGCGCCCAACCTCGGCTGCCCATAACTCCGTCCATGGCTCCCTAAGCAATTCTCTCTTCCATCTTCCATTCCAATACAACTGCCTCAAAGTTTCACCACTTTCCTCACGCCCCCACCTAATCCCCTTCCTTGGCAGTCTGCTAGGTCACAAAAATAGACACCATCAGGCAAGTACATTCCCAACTTCTTCTGCCATCCTCTCCTCCCCCATAAACTTAGCAGCAGGCACATCTCTATTTACCTCTTTCTCTATGGAATTAGTGGGAGAAGTCTCTTCTTATAAAGCAAGTCCGCCCAGTACTCTCTAGGCCACCCTTCTCCAGGGGGATCGTCCCTTGGTACCAATTATCTCCAGCTTCTCCTTTGTGCAGCTCCACAGAAACATGCTCAAGCTCTTCTCACTTTGTAAAGACCTTTCTAGAACCCTCTCACTACTGCCATAGCTGTATCTTGCTCCTGGTATTCCCAGCCAAGCTTACAGAAAGAGGAGTCCACATTTGCTGACTTACTGCTTCCACATCGTCGCCTCTGGCTCCTGCAACCTGTCCCCAGGATTCCAATGAAACGGGTCCTGTCGAGGTCATTAATGATCTAATAGCCAAACGACAAATGCAAAGGCGCTCTGTCCTGATATTCCTTGACTGCTGCAGCACTGGTTACTGTCTTGACACTTCCTGTGAGTTTTTCTCTTCTTGGTTTCAATGATAACATTCACTTAACTAACTGGAGAGAAGAACATGAACTTTGGAGCCAGGGAGATCTAGATCTCATCCTGGCTGCAATAGCTCTGCTCTCTCCATCAGCATCCCAGACACCTTCACCTCCACATGCCCAAGACTCATCCTCCTCCCCCCAGAACCCCCCAGTACGATATGTCCAATCTCAACGGCATGGCCCTGCTGTCCATGCAGTTGCCAGTACCAGAATCCTGGGTTTCATCCCTGATGCTTCCCTCTCCATCACTCACCACATCGGAGTCTTGGAATCCCTCTCTCCTCTGCATCCCCACTGCCAGTGCTTCATTTCTTACCTGGGTTAGTGAAGAACTCTTAACAGGCCTTGCTGCTGCCACCCCTACCCCTTCTGATTTATATTCCACACTACAGCCGAGAGATCTCTCTAGAATACAGCTCCAAACCTTCACAGCCCCTC
The DNA here is from genome assembly GCF_041296235.1 of Equus asinus. Taxonomy (NCBI): domain Eukaryota; kingdom Metazoa; phylum Chordata; class Mammalia; order Perissodactyla; family Equidae; genus Equus; species Equus asinus. The sequence goes on along the minus strand of NW_027224979.1, from coordinate 205,578 downwards.
AGAATCTGTCTCCTGCCTACCTGTCCAGACTCGTTTTTACCACTCCCTCCTGACACACTATCCTCTAGCCACATGAAACCATTTTCCATCCTCTGGGTCTCTTAATGTGCCACTTTCTTCCATTGCTCCCTTTGCTAAAATTTCCCTTCTCACGTATTTCACCTGGTGACACCTACTCAGCTTTCAAACTTCAGTTCAATCATCACCTCCTCCAAGAATGGAGGTGTTCCCAGCATACGTTATCACCCCTGTAAGCATCCATAGCAAGCTGTGGATACCTTCATCATTGTAGGCTCTCTATTGTACTGTGTATTGTGCCTGTTTATATGTCTGCTGAGCTACTATATCATAAGCCCCTTCCAGACAGGGACATGTCTTATCCATATATTCCCAACCCAGTCACAGTAACTTGCACATAGTTGATACTCAATAAATGTTAGATTAATTAATTGATTCATTATTAAAAAGGTAACCACAAAATGATCAATATCCCACCAGACAGAACGTGGGTACAAGGGCTATTGGATCCTCCCACTCTTGTATTGAACAAGATGGACCAAATTAATACAGAACTACCCTCAGACTTTGGCACAAAAATAGCCTTTCAAAGCCAAACAAAACTCTAAACTCTCAACCAAGTGAAAATAGTTGAATGATGACAGACGTGATTGCTGACTCATCACTTCTTCCATCTGCAGTGGCTGCTTAGGTCAGTGGGTAGCAGCATTGCTCCGGTACATTATGGAACCCCTTACTTAGCTGTCATCTCTGACTCTGGCTGGTTCCCTGCAAAACTATGGCTGGAGGAAAGCCCAAAAGCTGCGGACCTTGCCCATCTCTGCCTCATCTAGCCTTTCCCCCTTCACCAAAAGTGATGGAGATTTCCTGATGCTAAGCAGCCTGCAAACAGATCTTTACATTTCCAAAGAGTGGAAAATAGGTTGAATAGGAAAAAGAGAACACTTGGAAGAAATGACCATTTTTACCAATGTAAGCATTTAAATGAGGACCACTTAGAGTAGAAGTAGGGTACCTGCAGCAGTTACCCTTTTCACTAATTTATAATGTACAAATTTCTAGTTCCCGCCTGGAATTAAAGAGTTGAGATGCCAGAACATGAAATAATACCACATATCCTAAAAATGATTGCAAATTCCAGGCTGTCGGTGCTTCTAGAAAGCTAGACTGGCTTGTATATTAAGGCAATTATTCAAGATAGGTAGCTTAGTAGATAGGTGTCATATCTAGGTCCCTGCTTTCTAGCTTTATGGTCTCGGGCAGGTCACTTACCCTCTCTGGGCCTCCGAGTCCTCATCTGTATGTGGAGATCATGATGTACCTACTTCATATGTGCAAGGCACTTAGAAAAATGCCTGGCAGGCAGCAAGCTCTCAAGATTTGAGCCCAACATAATAATCCTTACCTCATAGAATTATTGTGAGCTGTAAGTGAGCTAATGTATTTAAAGTGCTGGCACATAGCAGATGGTCAATAAATGGTTGACACTGCTGTCACTTCCAAGGGTGCAGTAGAAGCCAGTGGCAATTAATTTTAAGTTCATCTTAGTATTATGGAACTCTACATGGAATATCTTAACCCGATTCTGTTCTCCCAGAATTGAGAGGAGCAGGCATATGTGGAGGAAGTTATACACAAGGAAGGAGCTGTGGAAAGTGAAGAGGACTTGAAAAGAGCAGACAGAGAAGAGAGCCTTAGACAACAGCATGAGACACAACTGGAGAAAGAACAATTCAGGGTGGGGCCCAGGGCTTATGAAAGAAGAGGGGCAGGGTGAGGGCTAGGAGAAGAGCCTGGGCCTGAGGCTGTAATAGGAAAACCCAGAAGTGAGGATATCCTCAGGATGCTAGAATAAAGAGAACAAAGCCTACCGTATTGGTTGGAAAGACGAGACAGCAACAATGATTTTCTAAGGCCACAGGCCGGGACACTGGCCAGGATGTAGCCAGATGCCTGTGGTTTTGGCTAAAAGGTGCTCTTTAGCCAAAAGTTGTGTTGGGAGCCAAACACAGAAAAACACCTAACTTCTCCCTATCCCAAAGGGAAAAGGAACTAGGGATGGTCTTTTAACCTGGAACTGGACAGTGGAAGAAGGCAGGACTTGACAGAATGACTTTATCTAAGAGTTGGGACCAGAGCAAAGGCCAGCCAACTAAGTGGAGGGCTGATTGTATATCAGAAGGTGGGATGGTGTGTGGGACGAGCAAGGAGCCTTTATTACTATAACCTATGCCAAATGAATGGGATGCAGCTAACTAAGTCATGTGAGCATCACATCTATGGACCATACACATCACTTATTGAGCATCTACCAGTGTGTACCTTCAAGATGCTTAGACGATTAAGGAAAGGTCAGTCTCCAGGTGAAGGAAAGAAGAAATCTCCCCACCTTCTCCTCCTGGGTAGGGGTGGTATGGAATACATGTAGAGCCATTCAAGGGACAAGACAAGCTGTCTTGCCTCGTTCTGACAAATAACCGTCTGTGTGGTCCCCTAGGGCTTCTCTGGGATGATAAGGAGAAGAAAACTTTTTGAATGTTTTCCCACAGTTTTGGTGGGGAGAAGTAACAAAACAAAAAAGCTCTTGGGAAGAAATGATCATCCCACCCATTTTTGTATTTTTAAAAATTATTTAATATATCTGAAGTTTTAAGTTAGATAGATTTCCGTGTCATTTCCTGATCTTCCACAGTGGTAAATGCCCTGTCATCCCACTGGCCAGTTACTCCCAGTCATAGACACACTAAGGAATACAGGGTTAGTACAGCCAACAGCAATAAGAGAACGTTAATGAGTCCACCCCCGAACTCAGACTGGTGACTTTCAGGCAGCTTGGGTTCAAGAATCTCTCAGATGGAGGCTCTGAGGAGAGACTCCTGAAGGCAGAATACCTACCAGCACACTCCTCCAGGGAACACAGGGAGGTCTCCGAGGACATTCCGGGGCAGCCAGGTCTGGAGCGGAAGGAAGTCAGGCACACGCGGCGACGCTCTCTGACACCATCCCCACACGTGACACTACACTGGCTCCACGGCTGCCACAGTCCCCAAGTTTCTGCAAGGACATTAGCCATGCTTTTAATGCTAGTTCATTTGAGAATCAGACTTTAACTGTACCCAAATGAAGCAGCCAACTCAAATCTCAGGTCTTGAAAAGTCAGTAAATAAAAACATTCCTAAAGATGTGAAAAAGCTGGAAAAGAGTGTTGCTCCTACCCTTAAAACAAAGAAAGGCTATATAATCTACAAAACACTAACCTTCCTAGAACCCCACAGAGGTAAGATCACAGGGCCACCAACTAGCCTGGAATATAAGGAAAGACAGGATGCAAACACTGCTTACCTGGGGCAGACACCAGGCCTCATATAAGCTGGTGAGAAGTCATCTAAAAATGTAATGAACTGCTAGAGGCCTAGTATGGGCTAGCATGGGAATATAGGACCCCTGGGAGCCACATATGCAGGGGGAATTTGTACCCATTTGCAGGCTCTTCCCGGATCTCAGCAGATGCTCACAAGGACTGAGAGCAGAGAAAGCCTCCCTTGTGATGGAAGCCCAAGCAGGGAAGGAGCAGCGCTGTGGGAAAGACACAGACCTCACCCAGACCCTCCTCCACATCTGCTCTATCAACAAAAGCCTCGACCACTGGGGACAAGGCAGCAAACCTTGTAACTCTAAGAGCACCGGTTGAAACTCAGTGCCACTACGGAATGGAGAAGGAAGAAAATCCTTCACCCTGGAAAGGAGCAGACAATATCCTGGGCCCAGACTATGAGAGAGCTTCTAGCACTGGGGAGGGGCAGGATCATCAGGAAGGCCCCATCACTGAGACTTTGGGGCACAGCACTTGCCTGAGACTAAGGCTGAACTGGAACAAGAGGATGCTCTCCCACACCCATTGCCCGACCCCCATGCTGCACCAGGCCAGCAATTACCACGTATCAAGTAACAACAGTCTACTGCTGAGGCAGGGGCAAGAGTGACAGGAAAACCTCTCTGATGTACAGGCTCAAGCCTAAAGCTGAGGGTGCAACAGAAGCATGGAGAAAAACCCTCTGGCAACCCAACTCCTACCCTAATCACAAAGTAACATTAGAAAATTTTGAACTCTGTCATGCACTGAAGGTAGCCATAGCAACAGCAAAAGCCCAAACAGCCCCAATTCCTTACCACATTGACCCAATCCCCACACTAAAGGCCTAGCAAAAACAGGGTATGCCCATTTCCAGGCATAAATACTACCTGTCGGTGTCTACAATTCTAAAAAAGATGTCCAGCTTTCAAAGAAAAAATTGTGAGATACACAAAGAAGCGAGAAAAAAACCATAAACCATCTAGAGACAAAGTAATCAAGAGAACCAGACTCAGATGTGACCCAGATATTGGAACTATCAAAGAGAGAAGTTAAAATAACTATAATTAATATGTTAAAGACTTTAGTCGAAAACATGAGCAAGATGCATGAACAGATGGAAAATTCATCAAAGATTCATAAGCTTAAAAGAATCAAATGGAATGAAATGAATAGCGTGCTAACAGAGATGAAGAATGCCTTCCAGAGGCTCACCAGGAGACACGACACAGCTGAGGAAAGAAGCAGTGACTCTGAATACAGATCAATAGAAATCACGAAAACTGAAACACAAAAAGGAAGAAAAGAGTGAACAAAACAGAATAGAATACACAAGAGGTCTGCGACAATATCAGATAGTCTCTTATACAAGTAACTGTAAAATAGCAGGAATGTATTATGTGTTTATAGGGCATATAAAGTAAAATGTATGACAACAATCACACAGAGAATGGGAGGAATGAATTGGGAGTGTACTGTCACAAGACCCTTACACTACATGTGAAGCAATATAACATTATTTGAAGGCAGACTGAAAGCAATTAAAGATGAATATTGCAAATTCTAGGACAACCACTAAAAAACATTTTAAGGTAGAAACAATAAACCAACAGTCTAAAGTAAACCATAAAAAATATTCAATTAATACAAAAGAAGCCAGAAAAAAGGGGGAAAAGAAACAAAGAACAGATGGAACAAATATAAAACTACCAATATGGTAGATCTTGGGGCCGGCCCCGTAGCCGAGTGGTTAAATTGGCACGCTCCACTGCGGCAGCCCAGGGTTTCTCTGGTTCGGATCCTGGGCACAGACATGGCACTGCTCATCAAGCCATGCTAAAGCGGGGTCCCACATATGCCACAACTAGAAGGACCCACAACTAAAATATGCACCTATGTACCGGAGGGCTTTGGAGAGAAAAAGGAAAAATAAAATCTTAAAAAGAAAAAAAGCTGGTAGATCTTAATCCAACCATACAATGATTACAGTAAATATAAATAATCTAAAGACACCAATTAAAAGACAGATTGTGAGACTGGATAAAAAAGCATGACCCAACTACATGCTGTTTAAAGAAAATACCTTAAATACAAATACATAAATAGGTTAAAAGTAAAAGGATGGAAGAAGTTATACCTTGTGAACATCAATCAAAAGAAAACTGGAGTGGTTATATTAACGTCAGACAAAGTAGATGCCAGAACAAGGAATACTACCAGGGATAAAGAGGGACAATACATAGAGATAAAAGGGTCAATTCAGCGAGGAGACTTAACAACCCTCACAAGACCAGAGCTTCAAAATACATAAAAAACACTCCCCAAACAGTCATTATTGCTTGAGAAAGGCAAACTTCTCTTCCAAGCATAGGTGCAACCACTCCCAGATAGAATAACTGAGTAGTCCCCTCTTAAAAAATAATCCTAATTGCCTACTCTATCAGCACCCATCCAACCCCAAGACCCATCAGGTCACGCCAACACTAGGCACCAAAACAACCTCTGCATAAAAGCCCTTCTTCATCCTTTATGAAAAAAAACTCATACCGCAGTCAAAGGTATATAAAGCACTACGAAAACATGAGGAGAACGTGGAGGGCAGAGACATTCTCAGGTGAGCCAAGTGGTGCAATCTTTGGAGTGAGTGACTCATGGAATATGAGTTCTTCACAGCAATTAAAAGTTTCTGGGATCTTCACAAGAGTGGGAGCATTACAAACCAGTATCCTGGACTCACATCAACTGAGGTGTGGTAATTATGTTCCACCCAGAGGTCCAACTGAACACAATATCGGTTCTGTGCCTCCCAGATCACACTGCAGCTCCTCAAAGGGTAGAACAATGAGCCGGCTTTGTCCTCAAGCTTCAGAGCTGTCCAGACACTAAGCCCCCAGTGCTCGCAAAGCTTTGGGACTCTCATAATAAAGTCTCTCTAAGTTAAAGTATTATGATTTATTTTTCAAATATCTACTAGGAATTCCACTACTGTGAAATCTAAATTGAAAATTAAGTCAATGTATAGTTTATCCTTCCCTTGTGCTCATATTTAAGACCACAAAAGGGAGAATTACAAAAGCTGAGAATCTTTCTGTTATTCTTTCTTAACTCTGCCTTTACTTTACATAAATGTAATTTATTTAAATACTGAAAGTCATTTGTCAAACGGAAAACAAAAATTTCATTAGTAGGTGCCAGAAAAAAATGAAAGTTTTAATAAAAGCTTGAATCTTAATGTCAAAAATCTCATTTTGAAATGTTGTGTCCTTTGCCCTTGAAAGTGAAATCACAGCTTATATGATAATCAACAATGAAAATAAGCAAACATTTAAGCTACGTTTTGTCTTTTTATTTCCAGATCAAATTAATCAAATAAGAAACACAGGAAAACATTAAAATAAAGCAATGGAAAAATTTAATCAGGCAAATAAAAAAATGCCTTAAGTAACTCTATCTGTTCCCTGAAGATTTCTACTAATAACTTTGAGGGAAATACTTGGCAAAATGGGAAGTAATTAAATAACTGTAGTTCATGTTTTAGAAATGAAGAGCAAGATGACCAATATTCCAAATAGTCTTAACTTTATGAATGGAAGGCTGTCTGTTTTGTCCTGTTTAGATGTCCACACATGCGTTCACACTCCATAACAAACCTGTTTTGCCAGGATAAATACCTTTCAGGCCACTCGAGAGGATAGTAATTCTGAATGAGCAAAATTTTTCTGGAATAGTAGAAGGGAGATTGTTTCCACCCCAAGACTATCTGAAGGAATGCAGCCTGTGAAATATTCACATCTGCAAGACATTTTGCTCAAAAGACTAAGGTAACTAAACAAAACATGCTTATAAGAAGATTCTACTGACATGAGTGAGTAGCTACAAGCAGCAGTAGGAGCAAAGTCTCCTGGATAAGCAGTTCAGATTTTCTGGGCACAGAACAAGGCTCACTTATATTGGACAAATCATGCTTCTGCCTGGGCCAGTGGACTCCAAAGTGAGTTGTATGTCGCTCAAGGGGGTGGGCAGCACAAGACGAACCCGTGAGAGGAGGAGGAAAATATTAGAACATTTTTTTAATCTAAAAGCTTTATATTGTTTAATACATGGATTGACAGCTGATTATATGGGAGGCACCATAGAATAGTGGTAAAAGCAAACTGTCGAGCCAGTCTAACCACCAGTGGTGGTTTAGCCACTTAACCACCATTGACCTTGTTCAAGTTACTTAACCTTTCGGTGCCTCCACTTCTGCACCTATAAAATTGACAGTATAATAAACCTAACTCATAGGGCTGTTATGAAGATTAAATGGGTTAATATTCATAAAGCACTGAGACCAGTGCCTCATGCAAAGTAATCACTATATAAATGTTAGCTTTATCATGTCACATGGTCACATACAGCACGTCAGCTGTCCTAAAGGGATCCCAGAGGAAGAGGGGGAGCTGCACTGAATGAAAGGGTTTTACTGGTTCATTGACTTTCAGAGAAGTGACGAGTATTACAGCATCCAAGGGTCTGCTTACAGGGATTTTTAAATTATATTTTCTAGTTTTAGGTAAACTAACTCACAAAGTAGACAAGTGGCTTAATCCGATTTCAGCAAAGGATTAAAGATAAAACCATTATCGCAAACAGCTACAAATAAGAACAAAATGACAGGGGTGACAGCACTCCTATTCTTGGTAAAAAGCTCCTGTTTAGTCATTATGAAGGAAAAACAAGATCATCTATTCGGAGAAACAAAAAGACGGCCAAAAATGTTAAAATATCAAGAAAACTATGCATTAAATATGTACAATTTTTGTCAAAAAATAAGTAAAAAAATAAAAATATGTGAATATGAATTTATACCCTCTATCAATAATAATTCTCAACTCAAATATATATATTTTTGGCCTTGAGATACAGGGTCCATACTCCCTATCTGAAACTCTTGGGGCAGATGTGTTCAGAATTTAGAATTTCTCAATTTTGATTTTTTCAAGTTATTACAGTGCCTGTGCTGTATATTACTAACACTCCCCTAGTGGGATCTCAGGCAGCATCCCATAACCAAACGCATTAACATTTCTGCAGAGAAAAATATAAACATTCACACTAAATAGGATAAATGAAAATCATAAATAATCATTTTTGGCAACATCTATTATATATTTGCTGTAAATCGTTATTTACACACTATCTTCAGGCCCCAAGGAGACAAAAATCCATAGGACTTAGTGATTTATTATTCATAGGAGCTGAAGGAGAAGAGGAAGACGCCTGGGTTTCTGGTTTGAACAATGAGATGGGAGGTGGAGTCCAGCACTGAGGAGCAAGATTAGGGGGTAAGATGATGAATCCAATTCCAGGTACATTGCTTTTGGGGTACCTGGGAGCCATCTGAGGGGTGACAGCTATTCAGCAGCTCTTGGATGCAGGGGAGAGGCGCCAATCTGGAGTCGTTGGCCAGGACAGTAATCACTTAGGAAGTGTGTGAGGAGTAAAACAATGCAGAGGTCCAACACTGAAGGGATGAGAGGAGGTGGTGGAACTGGCAGGCAAAGGAGACAGCCACGGAGGTAGGAGGTAAACAAGGTGAGTATGAGGTCACAGAATCAAGGTCAATGAAGATACGGAGGTCTGAAAAGCACCCCCGGATTTGGAGACCTGGAAGTCGTCTGCTGGCTGCTTTAGTGACACCATTTTCAAGGGAGGGGTGTGGGTTTCGAGTGGGTTGAAAAGTGAATGTGAAGTGAAGAAATGAACCCCAAAGTGTAGGCAACCTTTTCAAGAACCTGGACTATGAAAGGAAGAGAGAAAGAGGGTCTTAATTGTTGGAGAACCAGGGGTTGAGGGGCGGGGTCTGTTTTGTTTTTAGATAAGAAAATTAAGTACATCTCAAAGTTGATGGGAATGAGCCAGTAAAGAGGGACAGTTAAAGACAGGAGAGAGAGAGGATAATGATTAACACAAGTTTCCTGAAATGAGCGGAGAGGCTGGGATCCACAGTGGAGAGGAGGGTTGACCTTGTACCAGAGGAATGACACCTCTCCTCCGGTGACAGCAAAGAAGGGGGAGAGGATGGGACGATGCCTGTAGGTCTACATAGATTTCAGTGGGAGGGCGAGGGAGCTCACACCTGATGGCTTCCAGCGACTCTGTGTGGTCAGAGGCAAAGTCAGCTCTGAGAGTTAGCCAGGGAGTAGGTGAGGTCCAAAGAGAAAGCAGGAGGTCTAAACGAGCTATTGTGGGGAACAGGAGCAGAGCCGACCAGGGTGCCTTACTGGGTGGCATGGTGAACCCAGCTGAGAGGAGAGGCATGACCCACCCACACTGGCCCCAGTGTACTTGGGTGTGACCTTCTCGTCCAGCTTGGGTACAGTGGGCGGCTGGCAGATTGCTGGATCCATGCAGAGCTGGGGTGTGGCCTGGCAGGTGCAACGGAAGAACAACAGGGCAGAGGAGTTTATGGTATTAGTAGGAAAGTGATTAAAGGGATGGGCCACAGAATCTAGGCCAGATAGAGAGGTAAGTGCAAGCAGGGAAGTGGCCAGTGGGCAGGGACAGAGTTAAAGGAAGGGGACGTCTTCTAAAAAGAGAATGTGGGTGAATTTGGAGCAAAATACACTTGGAGTTACAAAGATGGCCCAGGTTTGGGCCATGAGGGGGCACAGGCTCAGTAGGGAGGAAGGTAAGAGCATATGTAAGTGACCCAGGCAATCTCTGCCAGATTAGCCTCTTGCCAAGACCAGGCCTGCACCCAGCAAAAGGGAAAGAAAGGCAGAGGAACATGCGGGGTGGAGGGGATGGTGATAACCCCCTTTCCTGTGATTAGCTAGGGCATTACCCAAAGAATCCAGAATTTGAAGAAGTTTAAAAATCTTGCCCTGTAATCTCACTAAACAGACTTCCTTCCTCTAAGGAAGGAGATGTACTCAGCTGAAGGAAGACAGAAGTTACTAAACACGATTTGGGATTTAGCTTTGAACTCTGATCGTACCTGCCATGGATTTGCCATGTGACATAATAATATAATTTTTAAAATATAATGTAATAATAGCTAATGTTTATTGGTGCTTCCTATATGCCAGGCACTATGCTAAGAACTGTATCCATTTCCTTCATTCAATTCTCACAACTCTCTGAGGTAGATACTCTTACTATGTCCACTTTACTGATCGGGAAACCGAGACCTAGAGAGGTTACATGAGTGGCCAGCCAGGTCTGTTTATCAGGACTCTTGACTTTTTATATAAGGATGATAATGCCGTTTGGGACATTATGAGGAGTAAACCATAAAAATTATGATACAGTTCATAGAAAATTAAGTTCACTTAAATTCAAAATCATAATTTTGATTGCATGAAGGCATCAATTTGATTTAAAAATTTTTTTTTAAATCTCAATACCAACCTATATTTCTCTGAATTAGCATGCACTCCTTCTCCTTTGTGGAAAAATGGCTTCCGCTGGAAACACCAAAGTCAAAACAGTACTTATTCCTCCCCATGTCAAACAAAGTGCAGTTGAATACTGTTCTCCTCTCTCCCAAGTTCAGGCTGTTTTCAGCCAGTCGAATGATCGCTTCCCCAGGGTGTCTGGGGGCTTCCTTGAAGACGGCGACCACTCCTTGGACAAAGATGCATGGTGGGGGCAGCACCATCACCTCCACCCCAGACTCACATGTGAGTTCCGGCACCATCACTAGTTTGTATCCAAATTTCTGGGCCAGGTCAATGGGTCCTGTGGAGGTAATGACCGAGTCTCGGCCAAGCAGCTTCAGCACCACAGTGACATAGGCTTCAGGCCCCACAGGTGCACAGCCAAACTCAACCCATTGGCCTTGAGAGAGTTCTGTCCTCTTGCTAGTTCTTATCTCCAGTGGCTGTCCCTGACTCTTTCTTGCCTCGGGAAGACTGTTGCTGAAGATGACATCCACCAAGATGTTGGGCTTGTCCACAGGGAACGGGCACAGTGGCTGATTGGTAAAAAGGCCCACCTGGAAGGTACCTTCTGCTGCCTTGGATGTCCTATTTAAGTCAACGTGAAAGACAGGCCATTCCACCTTGGGAAAGGCACTTTTCTCCCACGAGGGGATGGGAGTGCTGTTGTCTGCTGCTTCTGGAGTCATCATGAACCAGTAGTTGCCAGCCTCTTTGAAGTAGAAGCACTCAAACTCGAGCGTCCCCTGGGACTGGTTGGTCAGAAGGTACTTGGTGGTAACAGTCTGGTTGGTGTCGGCCTCCAACAACAGGACAGATACATTCCTCAGCATCCCATTAGCACCATCGAAATAATGGAAATCCACAGACACCGTGTGGTTGCTTAGCGCTACATGGCCTGGCTCTCCCAAGAGGAGGTATTCAGCTTCTCCAAGAACTGAAATGAAATGGTCAGAAAGGGCTTTAAAAAGGTGTTTTGAGCAGGACTATTGGTGCCATTGAAGAAAACAGCATTTTAGACACAAGAGAAGTCTGAACTGAGCCAAGGATGATGTAAAATGATGCCGAGTGCTTATCCTGGGAGCTGGGCACTGTGCTGCTCCCATTCTAAAGGGGCTTGTTCCTACATTTCATCTTTCATGGTTATGTTTAAAGTAACTAATCAGCGATAAATACTCTGAACTCACAACACTGAATAATGTAATATATTTGCAATGAAAATCTACAGTGCAAGAGTAACGACTCTCAACATAAAAATCCAACACCTCACTTTTCTCACTGTAATCAAATTCTGGTGTTTAAGTATTTGGGGAAAATGGATTTACAGTGAAGTGAAAGAAAGCTTGGTTTAAATGATATAATATAAACTGCTCTAGACTATTTAAAATGTAAGATCCCAAATATACTTCAAAGTTATTATTTTCTGATATTCAAGACAAGTACTTGGGCATTTTCACCAGTAAAGGAACCAGTGCCCTTGGTTTGTATGAGACAGAAGTATTTAAAGGAATAAGAAATGTTGACACTATTCTCCAAGGATCATCCAAGGGGTAGAGTGACCATTTATGAAGTAGCCTGGCTTGCCCTTGACAATTTTAATGACATTACAGTAAGTCCTATTGGCCTAGAGAGAAGAGATGACTACTAGCCCACAAGTATCACTCAGTTAGGATCAATCATACCTTCTTAAAAAAGACCTATCTGAGCAGCTGAAGTAGAGAGTGGAGAAAACAGACACACAAGAATCCTTGTTTCTATTTTGAATCTTATCCAAATACATATCAAAGGAGACAGAATTTGGCAAAGTAATAATCAGCTGGCCCATGGCTGTGGTAAGAAATAATTCTAGACTTAAGGGGCTGCAGCATCCTTTTGGTTGAAAAACAACATATGTATGAATTTATTAGTCTTAATATGTATACATAATATAATACAATATATTATATTAATAATAATAACATACACATCCTATATGTCCAAAAGACTCAATGTGTTGTTTGGGTCGGTAGTCTTTAAATATACCTTACATGTATTCAATCAATGATTGTTAGAATCAGCACATGAATATATGGGCACATAAAGGTTTGGGTTTGTTTTTTTTAATTAGTTCAGCATTTTACCCATTTCTTATTTAAGATGAGGTGAAATAAAATACATAAAACTTGGACAGACCTGAATGCTTGATCACCACTTGCTTGGAAACCGTAATATGATAAAGCTCTTTATTTTCACTTAGTCAGTACAGAAGTTGAGGGATACTCCCCTTTGGATGGAGATGACTCAAGTTTGAGGAAGGAAGCTGATTTTGGAGCAGCTTGGATACTGGTTCAGAGCCCACCTGGTAGCTTTTTGGGAATAGGTGGCTAAAGAGACTGCAGTGCTCACCATAGCCCAAGGAAGGAGCTAAGACTGAGAACACATGTCAGATTAATTTGAATCTGATGGGGCAGGATGGTTCTGAGATGCATTTTAAGATCGAGAGGCATACACCCCTTAGCTAACTAATGAAAGCCTACTGTCAAGGACAGAGATTGGCAATGAGGCAGATCAGATTCTGATTTGATGGGCAGCCAGCTAAAGAAAGAGACACACGTGCTCACTTGGAAATGGAGAAAAAAGATACAGTTGATGGGTACCAGCAGTGGCAAAGAGAGAACTTGCTACTTTACTCTAAAACCTTTGTTTTTACAAAGAAGAATACATTCTCATTTGGAAAACTACAGTTTGGTTGTATCATATCCTGACTACTACAGTACAGTCACGACTCGCTTAACAGTGGGGATATGTTCTGAGAAATGTGTTAGGCGATTTCATCATTGTGTGAACATCATAGAGTGTACTTACACAAACCTAGATGGCATGGCTTCCCACACACTAGGCTATATAGTACTAACCTTACAGGAACGCTGTCGTATATGTGGTCCATTGTTGACTGAAACCTCGTTATGGAGTGCATGATTGTAGAGTGTTCTCTATTCTCTCATTTCTTCTCTCTCCATTCCTTTATTGTATTTAAAGTAACTCATGTCTCAATATAATCATGTTTTCTTTTAAAAAACTAACTGGTAGCAAGATATTTAATCAACATCAAGTGATATTGATAGAGAAGAAGGGAAAAAATCCAGCTCTATGAAAATATCTCCTTTTCCCTCAGTAGCTTGTGCACTCAACTTCTATGTTCTGCTCTATTTTACACTCATTCAACTTTTATTTTTACATTCCAGTGAGATATTTTGCTCTCAACAATGACAAACATCCTAGCAGATTTTATTTAAATAGAAGACTTTGATGTCTTTATTTACCATTTCGAAACCAAGGACACTTTTATAATTTTTTGTATGAGGCTGTTACACATAGAACAATCTGTTTTTAAGTAGGGATCAATGATTCTAAAAGAAATGAATCCCAGATTGGTTTTCAGTAAATCAAGCATCTTCTTGTTTAACTAAACTTCTTAAAAAGAAAAGACTAGGGAAGGAGATTCCCCGGACACAATGAACAATATACACTCTGGTCTAATTAAGTGGATATGCCACTGATACGAGACGAGCCAGGATGCTCTGTCTCTTGAATCATAATTTCTTCATCAATTTGAAAACAATTTCCACTCTCATACCATCAACTGCTTAGATGAACTGCTATGAAATATTTCGAAATCATCAAAAGAAAAGAGTATTACATTGTTGAATCTATTGGTTCAGTAGTTGCATACAACTGAGAAATGAACTCTATTTTTTGAGGCAAAAATGCAGTCCCTTAAGAGAACCCAGGGTTGCAAGGATCACAGTCTAAAAGGTACTGCACTGGAGACCCTGCCTTGCCTCCTCCACACAGGGTCGACATCAATGCATTTCTAAACCTCACGCTGATGTTTCTTTGTTGACACCTATAGCATTAAGTATGCTCACAATACTCACCACAATCACAGAGCACCACCAACAAGCGATTTGAAAAGTCTTTCAACATTTGTTTCATTCTGATCAGCAAAATCCCAGGTCTTTGGTCTCCTCATGTCCTTTCTCGCATCCAAATTGTGAATTTTTTTTTCAAAAACACCTGAAACCAGAACCTCAAAAAATGGATGGCTCTGTTCAATGTGATTCATAAAATAGTAATCATGAAATGATAAAACCATTCTAAGAAGTCAAATTTCCTAGTTGGTACTGAAAACAAAATAAGGAGGACACTAATTTTTCCCGGGGAAATGATCTGTAATTCTGCATGTCCCTTTTGTTCCGTGATAGAGCACCTGTTAAGAACATTCAGGTATGCCCAACACCAAGATTGTCTTTGCGAGACAGCAAGTCTTTCTCTTTATAGCACATCCTTACATGGAGAGTTTGCTATTATTTGCTTAATTTCATCAAAGCCAATAGCCAATCTAAATGATACATCTGCTAGTCATTTCACAATGATTAATATACTAAATTTTTGCCAAAGTTTCATTGCACTGTGTAGACCTGCCTTGCTTCCACAAATGGGCTTACCAACACTGTCTCTCTTACACAATTGGTGTGTTAGTAGGATTGCTTCATTTCTTAATGCCTAGGAGCTCCATCAAAACTATCAGACCTTTAGAAAAGATACCCAGGGTATTACAATTAAATGAGAACTCCCTGTGACCCTGAGTCCCTTGTTTAGGGCACTGTAAAGAGAAAACACAAACAACAATTATCATCTTCTGTCAGTCTTCCAATACTTGCCGCTGCTGGTATCCGTCAGGAGACAGACGATTTCATGCGGCAATCTTCCCAAAGCACCTAGGAGGGCAGGAAAGACCCTGCTGGCCTGTGGTTCAGAATGACTTGTGGAAGGAGGCACTTTGATATAAACAGACTGTTAGGTGATAGAATAAGATGTAGGGCATTTAAGTGCCACTTTTTTCATACCAAAGTCTAGGAAACTATGGGCTACTAAACATAACCAAATGTATATTTTCTTAATGTTTACATTCCCATTATGCACAGCTAATATATTTTTACTAAGCATATTATATTCCAATATATGTATGTTACATCCCTTTAGATAAGACAGAAATTAATGGAATGTAAAGAATTGATGGAAATAATAAAAAATTCAATGGAAAGAGAACTGGTGTGTCTCCACGAGCTTTTTTTTTCCTTTTGAGGAAGATTAGCCCTGAGCTAACATCAGCTGCCACCATCTTCCTCTATTTTATATGTGGGACGCCTGCCACAGCATGGCTTAGCAAGTGGTGCGTAGGTCCACACCTGGGCTCTGGGCCCTCGAACCCCAGGCCGCTGAAGCAGAATGTGGGAATTTAACCGTTGCGCCACAGGGCTGGCCCAGGAGGTTCCTTTCAGTAGAAATTAGCTGAACAAAGGAAATACTGGACTTCCTCAAAGGGAAGCAGAGATTTGAAGTGTAATTATGCAGATGATTAGAGCTCCCTCCCCTCCCTAACAAAAAAAAGGAAATTCAGTTTTGCTGGAATTAAGCATAGATTGGACCTAATCTTTTCCTTGAGCGGGGATGGGAAACTTGGCCAAAGACAGCAGGTGAGCATCATTGGATCTCCTGGGCAAGTGTGGGTGCTGAGGGCACTTTAAAGACTTCCTTTAAGTCACTGATCCTCAGTAACCAAAGAAAGGAGGAGCAAGGCTGGCCCTGTGGCTGAGTGGTTAAGTTTTCGAGCTCTGCTTCAGCGGCCCAGGGTTTCTCTGGTTCGGATCCTGGGGGCGGACATGGCACCACTCGTCAGGCCATGCTGAGGCGGCGTCCCACATGCCACAACTAGAAGGACCCACAACTAAAATATACAACCATGTACTGGGGAGACTTGGGGAGAAAAAGCAGGAAAAAAAAAAAGATAAAAAAAAAAAGAGAGGAGGAGCAGGTGATCTGTAGCTCCCAAAAGTTGAACTTGCTTCTCCCAAACTGCTTGCTTCCCCATGACAATCATTTCTTAAAGAAGCTCCTAATCACAACTGATTTTGCAATTATAACACATTTTCCTTCTTTGAAAATGACCAGTAAAACACAGAATTGTGTGATAATCTACATTTAGAGCTGAATGGAAATGGAATTATAAAATACACCAGCCTACCTGAAAATCATAATAAGGATGTTTTTTTAAAATGTTCTCACTTTTGAAAATAAATGCTCAATTTTTACCAGCTCAACCATTAATTTGAAGATATTAACAGAACACCCCAGAATGGAATGGAAGGCTGGATAAAAAGCACTACACTTTTTAAAGAAGATAGCATGCTTCTTTAATTTTCCTTTTTTTACACCTTGCTTGCTTTTCTTCCAACGTGTTCCCAATACACTACTGGCTACTTATGTTTGGCTTGAGAATCATTTTGAGAAAAGAAGAACTTAGGTGTATTTCATACACATTTTAAGATACTTCTATATAGCATTCACATACAAAAACGTTTACAGACAAATTTTAAATGTATCTGTTGTGAATATTCTCAATGGCTAACAGCATCATGCCAAGCTCAGATCCCATGTTTTTGCTGAAACCAGCTAAGAGAAACCCCTACAGGGTCTTCACAGCTGCCGAAAAAGAAAATAAATTACGCTAAAGTCCATGGGACCAATGACTTACCAAATAAAAGGGAAAATAAAAATAAGCAAAGTGATTTTTGACCCTTCTGACAACCACGCACACGCTCGTGTGTGTATATATCTAATAATAATATTTATTAGGAGGAAATCCCTAATTCCAAAGCAGCTCGTGTAAACAGGCCTTATTTATATATTCGATCGGCTCTACCCTGGTCCCCCGGGCTGGACGCAGCTTCCCTAGAAGCTGGGCGCTCCCCACCTCCACTCAGCTTTCCAAAGGCCCGCAAGTCAAGTTCATACTTGGAAATCCAGCCCTGCCCGCGTCGCCAGCACAAAGCCCTCTTAAAATGAGGACTGTTCTGAAATGCTTATATCTCAGAGAGGATTTCTTTTTAGAAAGACCCAAACTTGTTCTGAAACGCTTCGCATCCCAACTGGGACTCAACACCCCGCTACCGTCAGCCTCAGCCCCTCGGCCACACCTGCGCCAGGGGAGAGCCGCGCTCGCGTTAAAGCCGGGACTCCGAGATGCGGAGAGGCACACTTTTCCAAGCGCGTTCCTCGGCGGCAGAGGCTGAGCACTAAGAAGCGAAGGCAGGGGACCGGGAGCGTCCAGGGAACGGGAGTGTCCACCCGTGCTTTCAGGCTGCGGGGAGGGAAGGGGCGGCCGGGTCCGGGCGCACTGCCGGGCCCCGGCGGAGCCACCGGGAGCCCTCGCGGCTCAGCAGCGCCCGCCGGATCGCGGAAGGCTCTTCTTACCTCTCGGGACTGGTGGGCGCAGCAGCCCGGGCCGGGGCGAGCGAGGCGACGAGAAGGGTGGCAGGAAGGAGGCCTCAGGGGCCGCGAGGCAGGGCGTCGAGCATCCCGCGTCCCAGGACTGCGCGCCCTGGACAGCAGCGCCGGGTTCCCGCAGCCCCGCCCGGGCCCGCCCCGAAGGCGCGAGGAGGGCGGCACCCGGAGGGCCGCACCCGGAGGGCGGGGGACCTTGGCGAGCGGCCACGTCTGCCCCCGCCCTCTCTGGGCTGCGCATCCTTTCCTGCCCGCGCCGGGCGAGCGCGCTGCTGGACGGGAAACCCGGCAGGAAACGCTCCTGGCCGGCCAGGGCCTGCGGGAAGCGGGTGCGGAGCCCCGAGCGCGCACACACCCGCAGCCCGCAGGCTGGACCTGGATTTTAAGGACAAGCCAGCAGTCTCCCACCAGTTCAAATTCAGTCACTTCCCCAGCGTCATTTTCTTCTGGGGTAACACAAAAGTCAGTCGTTGAAGTGCATAACTGGTGGGTTGTAAACTTGGTTTCCCAAATGTCATCGAAGAGTTTCAAAAGGAAGCAATTCAGGTAAAGTGCATCTTCGTTTTCTTAGCAGCCAGAAATGGTTGTTCAATAAATCAAAAAGAACATTTAAAAAACTCTAATCCGCAAGTGTTAAAGTTGTCTTCTTAAAAGAACACAAGAGGATGGAGTTCACCTTAAGAGCTGTCATTTTCGAGTCCACTGTGAAGTGCAACGCACTTCACCATTTGCTTTTCTGTTACACAAAATACACCACTTGACAGACAAAACTAACGTGTGGTAGTAGAAATCAGAGCACGGTGGTGGCCTCTGGGGAGCAGGTGATGGGAAAGAGGCACCAAGGACCTCTTGGGAACGACAGATATCTTCTATTGTTTGGTGTGCGATTTACATGGATTTTTTATGCATTTGTCAAAACTCATCCAACTTAAGATCTGTGCATTTCACTGTGTAAATTTTACCTCCATTTGCTTTTAATGTTTTAAAGATTTTTATTTTTCCTTTTTCTCCCCAAAGCCCCCCAGTACATAGTTGTGTATTTTTAGTTGTGGGTCCTTCTAGTTGTGGCATGTGGGACGCTGCCTCAGCATGGCTTGATGAGCGGTGCCATGTCCGTGCCCAGGATTCAAACTGGCGAAACCCTGGGCCACCGAAGCAGAGTGCACGAACTTAACCACTCTGCCACGGGGCCAGCCCCTACCTCAATTTTTAAAACAAAAAAATACAGCATTTGCAGGTCTTTGAATCTAACTTAATCTTTTAAAAGATGGCACAATTATTCAATTATCAGTTTACCAGAGGTACTAAACTTGCTAAGTATTTATCTTGTCAAATAACTAATTCTAGCAGTATTCATTTAATCTACCCAAAGTTTCAAAAGAGGCTTTAAAGTCATTATCCACTTTCACTACCAACAGAATTATCTAGTCCAATATCCATTCATCAGCTCAAATTGGGATTCCTTTTCAAATGCCACAGTCCCTGGCATTTTCAGTTTTAAAAGCAAAAGCTCAAGGCAAAGAGTGGGCTTTGGAGTTAGATACAGCTGAGATTAATTCCAGCCCTGCCTCTGTAACCTTGGGCAAATTACTTAATCCCTCCTTTCCTTCACTATAAAAGGCATATAATAATGGTTATATTGAAGTTTTCTGGTGACTGGGTGAAACAGTCAGAAAGCAACTTGCTCTGCGTTAATCTTTCAAAGACACTCTCTCCCCAGGACCTCAATCCAGGTACAAGTGGCTGGTTAACGTGCTTGGTCATTTCTTAAATAACAGCTTTATTGAGATGCTTGGTCATTGTTGCCTTCATTAGAATTCTCACCAAACTGTATTACTGTCTTTATTGGACAGTTAAAACAGTTTAATCTTTTCTAAAAGAAGGCACATAGACTTGAAGGGAAAAAAAAGCTTTCAAAAGGACAGCGGTATGTTCTTGTCAGTATTGAACTAAAGCTGGCTGTCTAGATATCCTGAATTCTCTTTATGGGTCAGTGACTGGTCTAATGATCTTGTGCAAATTGTGTGAAAATTGTTCACTATCTCAATAACATCCTTTATACAAATGGAGAGATCTTGTATTTCCCTAGATAATACCCTGAGAGAAAAGCTTTAACTGACTCCTGATTATCAGGGCACAAGGAAGGACACGAATTACCCAGTTTTCACACTGTAATAACAAGATCTTACATGTGTGTTAACCTGACTTTTCTGGAGTGCTTCCCACATCATGGATGTGGCCTGTGTCATGGAATTTGAATAAGATAGTGTATCTCAGACAGGCTGAGCCCTGACAAGTCTGGTTGAGAAGCCCCTTGGGAAGAAGGGTAAAGGACTGATTTAGGTTTGTGAGTCAACTCATGGCACATTATAATCCAAAATCGCTCCATTCAGTTAGTACTTAACCAGGATCTACCTTGTACAATCACTGACTTAGGAGTGGGAATTCAAAAGTTGTGTCATATGAAAGTCCTTGAACTCAAAGAAATCCAATTTCTCTATTTTATTACGGCATCAAGACAACAAATAGAGAGCAAGATAAAACACAGTCAAGTATATGAGACGGACAGTAACTCTTAGGGAGTTTAGAAATAGAGCTGTGTACTGGAAACAGATTTTTCTAGAGCAGGTGGGATTGAGCAAAGCATGATTTTGATTAGTGGGGGTAGGGGTGTGAGTGGGAAGAAGGAACGATGGGAAGTCTGGACAGACAAGGGGAAGCGTCCCAGCAACAGGAAGAGGCACACCTCACGCTGTTCCCGTGACCCAATGCCTGCCACCTACTGACCATCTCTTGGTCCTCGTGAGTCTAGTTTACCAAGCTCTTCCCCTCCCACGGGGCCTTCCCAGGTCCCTCCCTCAAAACGAAAAGCTCCTTCCTTGTCTTCCACAGCGTGGTACCTGTGCCCCTTTCATGGCATGGACTTCCTTCCATCTTCAATTAAGGTTGCTCACATGTCTCTTTGCCCAACCGGGCCACCCTCTTAAGGGCAGGGGCTGTATCTTATTCACTTTTGTATCCCCACCAATGGCCCACAAAGCTCCTCACACAAATTCAGTATGTATTAAAAAAAAATGTGTTTTAATTGAAGTGACTGGGAGATAAAAAGTAGGATAAAGTGGAGCCAAATTATAAATAGATAGATACACCGGAGTTAATTCATTCAATAACTATTTATTGAGTCATACTGTGTGCCAGGCCCTGTTCTGGCCTCTGGGGATCTATCCATGAACAAACCAGAGAAACATCTCTGCCCTGTGAGCTTACACTCTAGAAAAATGGATGGGATCAGCAATAAATTTACATAAATTCAACCATCCTATTCAGGAAAAAAAAGGATCCATATTTAAATAGTTTATTGGTGCTGTAAAAGTCTACTGTTGATGTGTAGTTTGTATTATATATTGTACTTACTATATTCATAAACTATTCATCCTCATGTATCACACTACAGGGAATCTAATATAGAGAACTTTATTGGCAGTTTAAGAGATTCTCAAGGATCATTTTGAGCATGCTCGATTTCATCCTTAGGCAGTCTTTAGCACAGTCTTTGAAACCTAACTACCTTATAAGTTGTGACTCTACTGAAACAAAATGAAAACTCTGAGATTGTTGGGCAAAGAAGAACCAGTTTAAGTATTTGAGCATGAGAATGCTGACAATCACGTCTGGTCAGATTTGTCTGGTAACAGGGAATGAGAGACAGTACATTCACATGAACACACAAGGTCAATCAACAGTGGAATTCACATCAGGAATTAGAAGAAAACAGTTCATGAGCCATTTCCCATTCTTTTAAAACTAAAATAGTAAGAGCTTGAGGTCATAAATATTTATAATCAACTCTTGATTATAAAATCTAAACAAAAAAATTGTAACATACTGGCTTATTCTAACTAAAGGTTTATCATTTTCATATATTTTTCAAAGAGTATTTAAAAAGAACGCCAAGAAACATCGTTTTTAAATTTTGCAAAAACTTTACTCTATATACATTAATTCCAATCATTTAATCCTGAAAGCAATCTTCACTTGTACAATGTAAAGAAACTTTTGACAGTATGTGACTAGAAATATCCCATTACCATAAAGCTACAAACAGATTTATGCTCCTAAGAGCAAAGTTAGGGAAGCAAAAATAATAACCACACCAGTGATAAGCACCAAGACAGAACTTTTTTGCACTTAGGGCCTGATTGGCTCTATTTAAACAAAACCTCTACCAACAGAGGACCAAAATAACACCTTATTTGGCAAAAAAAAAAAAAAAAGAGAGAGATAAAAATATACATACAGAGGTCTGGAAACAGTGGAGAATGCCCACTTAAAAAATTAAACAATGAAATTATTCATATTTGTCTTTTAGTTAATGTGACATTTGCAAAATATATTCATATGTCACTTTTCTTCTTTAGTTCGCCTTATACAATTCAGGTTGTGCCATGTTTGTTAATGTTGTCACACTACTGTAAATCAATATGGTGAACAATGGGAGTTTGCTGTAATGAATCCGAACCATGAGAGCTAGATCCAGGAGCCCAAACAACCTTAGTTGCAACTCATTAAGCAGTGAAACAGATTATTTATCTTTGTAATTTTTACAAGCCGTAGCCAGATATCATGTGTGTGTGCGTGCGTGTGCACGTGCAAGTATGCCAGAGCAGTGAGAGCACAACTCAGAAGGGAGTGACATAAACAGGCTCACACAAGGACCCAAAAGATTTGGGCAGCCGACACTGAATTTCCCCAAAACAAACCTGAAGCTGAGCAATGGGGGAATTCGGGGATCTGTCATCACAATATAGAATCAGTGACAGATTTGGAGAACAAAGACTAAGTAAGGCAGGATGCCTCAGCCACAACATTCCCATGACACTGGAGGACACAAAGCAGTGACAGCCACTCTTCAGGCAGGGATCAGGGACAGACTCTGCCTGCACTTGGAGGGATTCCCTGGGTCTGCGGCCGAGGGTTCCTGCAAAGGCAAAGGGTCCCCAAAGGGCATCTGCAGTAGCCTCAGGCAGTGGCCCTCCACCTCACTCAGTGAGAATGTCTTAGGGACCCCAGAGTGTGGCCCTGGGTATCCCCTCCTCCTGGTCTCAACCGTTCTCTGGATACAGATACTATCCCTTCCAGAGACTTGGTCAAAAACTATTGCTACCTTCCACTTCCAACTCAGTCTCAGGAAGAGGGTGTTCTGGTCCCCGTGGGGTCCCTGAGTTTGAGGTAATGCCGACATACTGTATGCTGTACCACAGTAACATATGAAGGCAGGCAAGTCCACTTGAAAACTCAAGCAATCTAAATTCAACATCAGCCAGTTTTTGTTACCTCGGTAATACTGTTTGGTGAGATAGTTTCTCCACACAACTTATGATGTGTGGGGTAAAGAAAAAAAATATTGCTAGAATGTGATAGAAATATTTTTAAAAGTTCAATGTTGAAACTCCTTAAGGGAAGGAAAAGGAGACATTTTACTTTTCCACTGTCTATGTTCCTGTCCTTGGCTTCGAGGTCAAAGAGCACCAAGGTTCCTGTTAAGCTAGTTCAAGCTTCTCCCAGCCCCTCCCCTGCACAACAATCCTGGGGAATTCCTGAGCCGTCTGCTTCCCAAATTTGTAATCTTATCTCTGGGCATGTCTACACAGCTCTTTAATTCAGTTTCAAAATCCACAGTACTTTTTAAACAAAATGACATAGTTGCATTCTTTAAATGCCAGCTATGAAATCATCACTTAAAAAAAAGAAAGAAAGAAACTACTCAGATTATATATACGTAAGACAAATAAAATTCTCTCCCTTTTTAAGTGCTTTATTTGGTCTGCTGCAGACATGCGTATGGCTGCTTCCAAAGAAAAGCCCTTAGGAGGAGCTGCTGACAGCATTCCGCAGTTTGATATTTGTTCCAATGTTGTCAGGTTCTTAGACGACACCGTACATATGACTTGCTTCATGAAAACCCCCCAAAATGGGCACATTAGATACAGGAAAAAACCTTATTTATAATTCAGTGAATTTTTCTCACACCAAAATAACACTCTAACCTGTCCAAACATGCAACTTCTCCTTTTCTTCCCCCATGAACTAAATTCCTTTCCTTAAAAAATAGTCAGACTTGAGGATTGAGTGAAAAACTACCATATTTCAAGTTCAACTCTGAGGGTTCTTTACAACTGTAGCATGATTTCAAATTCACGTTGTCATTCATTTTTCTGTATTTTCCTATATTTATCCTAAATAACCTTCCTGGACCATTATATTTAGGGAGAAATTAAAAGGGTTTTATATTATACTGCAAAGTTCCTGTAAATGCTCAGTTTATCAGGGTTTACTCTGAGCTCAATGTCAGACAACCTCTACATGACGCAAAGATACAGACAAGAAGTATTTCAAATACAAAACCCTTAGCTCTGTGTCATAAATAAATGTGGGTAAAATCGCAAGCCTTCCGCGGAATCATCTCGGCAAAGATGGCCCATCTTCTCTGCAAGAAGCAACCTAGAAATCAAGAGGAAAAGCCACAATCATGTGTCTGTTCAGAAACACAAACTACAAGGTGTAATGAAGAGCAAGGACCTTACGTACCGTTCTTTGGCCAGGAGGACAGACATTCCTACGAGCTTGGCAAACTCTTCTGACGTTAGGGATCCCTTTTCTGAAACCTAACAGAAACACAGAGCAGAAAAATGTGATGGTGTGGACCGTCTAGGCGCCAACCTAAGGAGAGCGTCCACCAGTATACTCAGGAATAACGGACTGAATTTCCTACTAAATGTAAGAATATCCACTACAGAACCACCTCTTCTTCACTAATGTTTAATTCTGCAAAAGCTGAAGGACCCAGAACAAACAGAGAAGAGGTTAAAATATCACGAAGTGCATAGTAAAACAGTGCGGGAGTACAAAGGCGCTACAGTAAAGCTTAAAAAGAACTATTGGCTATTCTAAGAAGGAACATACGACAAATTCTAATTGAGTGCATATTACACGCTCCACTGAGGACCCTTATCTACAGATGTAGTTTAAAATATGTGGTAGAAATACCTATAGTCTTGGGATTTTCATCTAGCTTAAAATTAGAAGCATAATAAATATGAGTTATTCAAATTATACAGGCTCGCCGCAGAGGCTATGAAGGCAGTAATATTTCAAATATCCTAATGAGTAATATTAGCAGTTTGGCCAGCAAAAGCCATCTAAACTACAGTTGCTTTTCATATTTTTTGAAGCAATTATTTCACAAAACAACTTGTGATGTTTTATAATGCTGCTTATGTGGGTGTTACTGAAAGAAAAAGTTCAGTCATGGGTAACATTCTGATTAACAGAGTTAAGAACCTGTTCTCAACACTGGGCATCAAATGAAAAGAGAACGCCTCACTAATTCTATCTCCTTACTTACAAGACGTTACGAGTATCGGTAAGTTTCAAAAAGCTTTCAAAGTATAATTTTGATTACTATTTATTCATTAATGATAAACTGTTTTTAATTGGGTCTTCAAATGTTACTTTTTAGTAAAGTTAAATCCAAAAGGAAATCCTGTTTCTCAAGTTGCTAAGCATCGCGTCTTGGTAGCAAGCCCTAATAACCAGAGGAAGCCGGGTTCACATACTGTCTCCAAGGCTGAGGCCACCATTTCCTCTTCCTTGTGGGCCTGAAGCTCAATTACCATGACGCCGCTGTCGAAAACTCGGAGCCTACAAATCGCAGATGGGAGAACAAAGCCATGAATATCCGGGATTTTCAACCCCTGAGGAGGCGCAAGTATTTCTTGATATCTTTTATGCCCAGGTATGAGGGGAAGAATAACACAAAATAACCTTTAAAACATAACGACCACAAGCAACCATGGCATAACTAAAAAGCTCATGAATAAACAGGTAATAAAATTATGAACTATAATCCAGAGGCTTTTCTATAATCCAGAAATACGTATGGCTACTTTTTTTTAACCTGAGGATAAGGAAAATGTAATTCACAGCTCAATATTTGCACTTCTAAGCTTCCAGAAACTAACGCAAAATGTCTAGGGGAGGAGGCGCTGGTTACTCTGGCCTCATGGGAGGTGCCTACATTCTACTCTCACTGCCCTCAATCCACAGCCGTCAGACTACTAGCACCCGCAGGCCACGCCCAGCCCTAAGGATGGAGGCCAGAATGACAGAGATGCTTGTGGGCCCAGTGAATTCTGTTCACACGGAATGTAATTTCAAGAGGGGCGATATGGTGGCTGGCCCTGCAGGACGGCACCTGGCAGCGCTTGCCTGTCCACTCTGTGAGGAGCAGCGACTACAGCCAGCAAGGCCCCGCGGAGGACCTTTTACCTGAGAGGTAATTTCAGCGCTTCCAGCATCTTGCACGCATTCACTAAATCTTCTGGCGAGAGCAACTAATGGGGAAACAAATCCAGTTTACACTGAAAATTAATAGAGTGATGCTATATAATTATAATGACCACTGAAACAGAAGAGCAAACTTAAAGCATCGTTTATCAAGGATTTTAGGTAGCTTAATCACTACAAGGCAAAAAGGATTAACAAAGAAGCAGACTTCTACTCATTAAAGCAGTGCTATCCAACAGAAACAAAATGCAAGTCATAAATGTAATTTTTAATTTTCTAGTAGCCACATTAAAAAAATAAAAGGAAACAGGTGAAATTAGTTTTAATACGTACATTTTATTTAACCCAATAGGTCCAAAAATTCAACACATTATCAATACAAAAATTACTAATGAGATATTTAAGAATTCTTTATTCTGTACTAAATCTTGTAAAGTCAATGTATAATTTACACTTAGAGCACCTCTCAGTTTACATTAACTACACTTCAAGTTCACAGTGGCCACACGTGGCTAGCTAGCGGCTACCCTTCTGGACCACATGGCCTTAAAGACTCAGCCCATGTGGTGGCTGACAAGCACAGCTCTGAGTCACAAAGAATGGCTCCAGAGCCAGCCCAGCCTGGGTCCAAATAATTTGCCATGGTCAAATTATTTAATCTTTCTAAGCTTCAATTTCCTCTTCCCCAAATTATCCCCCAGACAGGGACAGTAAAAGTAGGCCCCTCACTGAGTTATTGGGAGGCTAGATGAGGGAACCCTTGCAGAGTGCCTGGCGGATGGGGAACACTCACTGATGGCAGTTATGATGACTATTGAAATAAGAACAGAGCAGAGGCTTAGCTCATGGGGCAGGCTGAATGCTGGAGAGACAGGTGTGGGTCATTTGCATGGAGCTGACACCACAAAACTGATTTAGAGGGCACAACGGTGAGAACCCTGGAGGCCAAGGACATCTGGGTGTGAAGGGACAATGAGAGTTGAACAGCGGCTGCAGATTCAGAGCCAAAGAAGCAGGGCAGCTTTTTCTGTATCATTTACAGGCAATTGGTATCCAACCCAGTTAATTCAAACAGGTGACTATCACAGAGAAGGGGCATCACACTCAACCTTATTAATCACAGCAATACGAACACAGAACATTAGAGCTGAAAGGTATCTGTGCGTCCAAACCCTTATTTTAAAGGTAGAAAACCTGAGTCCAGAGAGGTTAAGTAAGCTACTCAAGGTCACTCAGCAAATCACTGGCAAAACCAGGAACAGAATCTACCTCCTAGACCCCAGGGCAGTATTCTATTCACTGCACCACACTGCTTCTCCAAATAGTTTTGATATTCACAACCCTTCCTCAAATTCTATTCACTATAGGGGAATTTGTACTATATTAAGAAAGTCTATAATTAGTTAAAAGAATATCTAAATATTCTATTCTTACTTCCATTCCTCGAGCTCGGTTTACTAAACAGTATACCTCTGTGAGTGACATTATTCCTCCTCGTCCCTGTTAAAAATGAAACAAAAGAAGTATTACGTTACACTTAGCACCAGTTGGCATTTAACAGAAATCACAATCAGAGTGAAATCAGAAATCATAAAATTTCTTAAGAAGCTTTTAAAAACTGTATTTACAAACAGGAAGACCTGTTCAGATACCCTGAGGCAATTCAAATTCAATACTTGGACTTGTCATTATTACTGTTTTAACATTTACTCAACGAAAAATGGGGCTCTCTTCTTTCATGTTTCAGAAAGAGTATTTAAATGTTTCAAGTTATTCCAACTAATAAATGAAAAAAAATCATAGAATTAAATAGGAATATCACCATTTTACAACCCCTAATAAAGTAACAGATCTCCATAATGACTACCAATGGCTGCCAACATCACAAAAAAAGACGCTCAGACGTTATGCACCTCCTGATGCATGGTGCTGGTGACTGTGGCTGGTGGTACTAAACCCATAGGAGATGAGGTGAGTGCTTCCGCTTTTGGACTAATGTGCATTCATTCCTCCGTTTACATTTCCAGTATAGTCATTTTACCTACAACCCTCGAACTGCTGACGTGCACCGGCCTTATGCTCTCCTCTGGCACCATCACACCCTCATGCCGTCTGTTGCTGAGGTTGAGGCGGTCATCAGCTGACCTGGGAAATCTTTTTGCAATGGCAGCTTTTTGGTTAAAAATTTATCCTGGGTTTTCATCTGTGGCAGTTATATGCTCCACTGCTCCAGGTTGGATTTTGAGCATGTAGGCATAGCCTCAGAACCTAGTTTTATTTAAAGCTTAGCGGCAAATACACTAAAGTATTAATAGTGTATGTTTTTGGGTGATGGGACTATAGGTAATGTTTTCCTCCTCCATGGTTTTTGGTTTTGTTTTGTGTGTCACTGTGTTTCTTGTTCTGGCTGCTGTAACAAAATACCATTGACTGGGTGGCTTAAACAACACACATTTGTTACTCATACTTCTAGACGCTGGGAAGTCCAGGATCAAGGTGCTAGCTGGTTCCATGTCTGGGGAGGGCCCTCTTCCTGTTTTGCAGAGGGACCACTTTGCTGTGTCCTCACATGGCAGAGAGCGAGCACAACCTAGCTCTCTGGTCTCTTATAAGGGCGCTAATCCCTTCATGAGGACTCCACCCTCGTGACCTCATCTAAACCTAATTACCTCCTACAGGACCCTCCCCGCCCGCAAAATGCCATCACATTGGGGTTAAAGGGTTCAACAAAGGAATCTGGGGTGGGGGGCCCAACATTCAGTCCGTAGCGTTGTGACTGATAAAGGAGCATGGATCCTGCAGTCAGGCAGACCTGGGTTCGAATCCTATCATTGCCACTTAGCAGCTGTGTGACTTTGGGCACAACATGTATCATGTCTAAGTGTCGTTTTCTCCGTGTGGCAGTTGGGGTCTTGCTGTTCGCCTCACCGAGTTGCAGATCCTTCAATGAAACAGCACGTGCACGTTCCTGGTGGGCGCTCAGGAAGTGTTTCTCTCCCTTCATCTGCCCTCTCCTTTACCACTGAGTTTCAGCGCAGTGAGTGCTGCATGAATGAACGGCTGGACAGGTAACTGGTCTCCTGTGCTGTGTCCTTTCAGTGACCTGCATAATGCGGCTGCCGGTTCCTTCGCCTCCGCGTTTGCTGCCCTGGTGCTCTGCCCCACTGAGCTTGTGAAGTGCCGGCTACAGACCATGTACGAAACGCAGATGTCGGGGAAGATAGCCAAAAGCCAGAAGTAAGCACCGCTTGGGCACAAACATTAGGTCTCGAGCATGTATTGAGTATTTTAAAAAATATATTGTACTAAAATTAAGTGACAGATATAGAAACAGATGTGTCTAATCCAAAATACTGTTTCTAGAACTTCTACCAATCAGAATAATTTTCTGAACGGACTATTTGTGGTGGTCGGACCCACCCCCCAGGCCACAGAACATCATAGACAGGTGTTTAATACCCCAGAAGTGATGAAGCCAGGAGCTTCTACCCCTTTTGACCGGTTGAGGGCATAAGGCATGATCCCCAGCTGTTTTCGGAGGCACATGGCAGACAGCTTTGGAACTGTGTGTGAGAACTGAGCCTTCATAAGGGCCGCTTTGGTTCTGAGATGAATATTTGATGCCCTTTCCCAGGTTTCACGTAGATGTTCAGGCTGATCACCTCAGATCCCCGCGGTAACTTTCTTTACGCCCCTCCCTAATCCTTCAAGCGGACCTGCAAAGGGCGCCAGTTCTGGGAACACTGAGCAGGACCGTTGTGAGCATAGCTGCCCTTCAGATCAAATTCCTCTCCAGCTCAGTCTTGAAAGATCCTAGTTACCCTGTGAAGGTGTATATGTCACGTAATATGATTTATTTGAATTGTAAAGCAATTTATTATCCTGATTAATCTCAAAACTTGCTTATTTATCTTCACATCTGGCTGACTGCAGTTCTGGGGGTGAATATTGCTGTGGTTAACTCAGACCCTGTCAATCCACTGGGGAAAATTGGTAGATAAATTGACCATTTTCAGAGTTACCAGTCCCCTTGCAGCAGCGAGGCTGGGGTTTGTAATAGAGCCCAATTTCCTGCACCCTTGGGATTCTTTGCAACCAATTTGAATCTATTATTCATAGCCCAGAGTCCAAAACTGTGAGTCTTTAAGACTTTTTATTGAGATAGTATGTGTACACAGTAACGCGAACACACACAGAAATCGTAAGTGTGAAATGAACATGCCTTTGTAACCAGTGCCCAAGAAGTAGGACGTTAATAGCCCCCAGAAAGTTGCCCTCATGCCCCTTGAAGTGGTTTAAGGTATTTTTAAGGAAAATGGTTAGGTCCAAAGGACTTAGGCAGATGGACAGCTTGCGTGAAAGTAAGTACTGGCTGACTGTATTTTGGGCATAGCAGTGGCCACGCAGGGGTGTAGAGTAGCTTGGGGTTAAGACTTGGATGGGAAGGTAGGCTGGCCGTGTCGAGTTGGGTTACTTTGTTACGTTCACATCCGAGGATGAGAGCAGCGTTGCAGGAAGGACCTGGCTGATGGATAATACCCGATGAAGCCTTCTGAAGTCCGAGGAAGGAAGATAATCATCAAAAGCAGGTGGCCTTTATTACCTCTGGGCTTGGTCCTTCATTGGTCCAAACTGAGTCACCTGCTCTCTGAGAACAAAGTGAGGAGTGAGGGGTCCGCCAGGCTGCTGAGTGTGTGGGTTCTGCGCTCTTCCTGCCACGGCGCACGTACTCGGGAAGAGGAGTCTAGATGGACGGGGTGCTGTGTTCTGGCTGCTGCAGGACTCGGATCTGCTTAATTAGAAAGCCTTGCACCCCTACCTCTCTAAGAACTAAGTCCTGGTGCTTCTTGCCTTACAGGAGCTGTAGCTCCATTCTTAGAATTTCTTTTGTCTTGCCTTAAAGTAATGTTTAATGTTACTTGCTCGTTTCCCTGCACTGACACAGAATAAGACAAACCCTAAACACCTGAACCAATTTTCTCAGAACACAGCAGATCAAAAGAAAGGTTGGGGAGATAGAAATCGAGGGAGGTAAGGGACTGGGCAAATAGGATACCGTTTTATTCTTGCTGAGTTTGGACAACTCCTTATTGTAATTTCGCTTATTCTGTATTGAAAAATTGGATGTTAGCTTTTTTACATCTTTGATAATATGCCTTCTAGAAATGTGTGCTTCCATTTTAATGAGATTTCTTTACCCTGGAGTAGTTCAGGTGACAAAGGTTGTTATAAAATAGCTGTATCTGAGCTTCCCTGAGATTTCCTTCCCACAGCGGCCTTTTAGAATTCTGGTTCTCTGTTTACAGATTCAGCTGCTTCGCCTGCTGTAACTGTCTCTCTGTGTCTCCTCCCAGTACAGTTTGGTCTGTCGTGAAGAGTATCCTTAGGAAGGATGGCCCCTTGGGCTTCTACCATGGACTCTCGAGCACTTTACTTCGAGAAGTACCGGGCTATTTCTTCTTCTTTGGTGGCTATGAACTGAGCCGATCGTTTTTTGCATCTGGGAGATCAAAAGATGAACTAGGTAAATGTATTTGCGTGGACGGCAGGTGGGTTGATGGTGTCCGCTTCCCGACTCTATGGTTGCTGCGGATTCCGTGCACTCTGCGCCGCCTTGTAGGGGATCCACCTGGCACTGGGGAGATTCTAAATCACAGAAAGTAACAGGGCCGAATGATTTCTAGCATCTTCTTCTGGGCTTCATAATTTCCTCAGGACAGGGGCTGGAGCAGCACATCCCAAACTTCTTCCCTAGAATAACATTTGTGAATTTCTTCTGGATCTATTTTCAGGAAGAAGAAATATAGAAATTACTTTTCCTGTGGGAAATTACCTATAAGTCAGCTTGCAATAAACTTAGAACTTGGTAATAAGTCTTGATAGTGTTTTGAGAGCAGTGAAAAGTGTAGTTCTTTCTAGTTTGTTCTGTTTAGCTGCTGGATACAACCATATCAATGTTTGAATCACATGGGTGATAACTTTTTTCTTGAACACCTCCCTTCATGGTTGGTGGACTTATTCTGGGGTTGGTCAAGCTCCCAGGCTTAACTGTCTTGTTTAATAAGACAACGTTGGTTTTTCATGGTAAAGGAAGAATCAGGGCTGTGGGGCATTAAGATAGTTAAGAGAAGGCTGATAAATGCCTCACCCTGCATTTCAGTGGCCTCTATTCTCATTCCTCCTGTAAGGCGTTGCCATGCTGCTGGGGGCCTGCTGATTCTAGGGGCCAGCCCTCCAAGGATGGCACAGGATGGCCACAGTGCCACAGTGATCAGCCTCAACATGACCCTCACTCGGGCATCTCGTCCTGGCATGATGAGGGGTAGACGCAGGCCACCAACCGGAACCTTATGCTCTTAGAGCTTCGACAGTCTCCTCAGGGAATTGTGTTTGCAGCGTTTTTGTTTGTACCTACCTCCGGCCACTGCCATTGGCCTCTGGAAATATCACATCAGCTGCCCTTGAGACAAAATACTGTTTGCTGATTTTCTTCTCTAGGCCCTGTCCCTTTGATGTTAAGTGGTGGCGTTGGTGGAATCTGCCTCTGGCTTGCTGTATACCCAGTGGATTGTATAAAATCCAGAATTCAAGTTCTTTCCATGTCGGGGAAACAGGCAGGATTTCTCGGAACCTTTATAACTGTTGTGAGAAATGAAGGTGAGTCTGGTAATGGCAGAAATAGGAGGTATGTTTAGAGGGGCTGGTCATTTCGGTGCTAGTCTCATTGAGGTGGTCAGGTGTGTAATTGCTTTCTTCCCCCGCCGCATATCCCTTTTCTAGTACTGTATATTAATCCACATTTGTGGATTTCTGTTTCCAACCCCCTGTCTTTAGTTTAGTTAGTTAGTTAGTTTAGTTAGTTTCATTATTCTCAAGAAAATTTAAAGTTCTTATTCCTAACCCCTGGCCCGGGTACCTGTCAGGATTCTTTGTTCTCAATAGCCTGGAGGGAATTGTTAACTAGGGGCTTTGTCTAAGGGAATAGGTGTTTTGAAGTTAGCACCACTTGTTTTACATAATGTATTATCAGAAAATGATCTCTAAGAACCACGAAGGGATTTAAAAGAATGTACAACATCCTTAATGCTAAGACTTCTGGAATTAGAAATGCACTAAGCAACTTCTGAAGGTAATTTGCTATCAATTTTTAGAGTTAAGCAGGAGGATAAAGATTTCCCAGTTAATGTTTGTTTAAAGCCAGTTTTATGCAACTAGTGAGTAAAGTTCTGTCCTTCCAGCATCCACTGTACGTCTTAAACCTTGGGATGTGAATGTCCCTGTCTTGATTTTAAGAGAGAGAGCAGGAGCCAGCTCCGTGGCCGAGTGATTAAGTTCGCGCATTCCGCTGTGGCGGCCCAGGGTTCGGATCCTGGGTGCGGACATGTCACCGCTCGTCAAGCCATGTTGAGGTGGCGTCCCACATCCCACAACTAGAAGGACCTGCAACTAAGATATACAACTATGTACAGGGGGGGTTTGGGGAAATAAAGCAGAGAAAGAAAAAAAAAGCACCATAACAATATGCAGAAATTGTTTCGTTTGTATCCCAAATAGAGTGCAGACATCTTGTACATTACTGATAGTAACCCCTCTTTGAATTTGCGTAACACTTTATGGTTTTACAAAGTACTCACACCTCAATTATCTAACTAGTTCTTCATAACTACCTTG
Organism: Equus asinus; assembly: GCF_041296235.1. Lineage (NCBI taxonomy): Eukaryota > Metazoa > Chordata > Mammalia > Perissodactyla > Equidae > Equus > Equus asinus. The sequence continues at coordinate 171,441 of NW_027224979.1, read as the reverse complement.
GGCAGTGCTAATGCTAGAAACAGGTCTCTGACTTCAACGCTGGTGTTGATGCTAGAAACAGGTCTCTGACTTCAGTGCCGGTGCTCTTTCTGCTGGCCCAATGCCTCGTGGCCCTCACCCCCCAGGAGAAGCTGCAAGGCTGCTGCCTCCTGTGGCTCTGTGGTTGCCTTCTGTCTGCCCACGTGAGGCCTCAGCTCTACCCAATCCATTTACCAGAAGTTAACCAGGTGTGGAATTGCTATATGTTACCTAAGCATCAACCAGCTTTGCTGGGAGACCTGACACTTGTCCTGTTTCTGTTAGTTGATTTGTTTCCGTCAGTCCAGGGAAACCGGGAAATAAGTCTTTCCATCACTTGTTGGTTTTTAGTGCTATTGGCTGGATTTCTAAGTGTAAAAATATCTATGCTTTGCAGCTTTGTGGGGTGGCTCCAAGGAGGGGAGTCTCAGTCTTCCATCACCTTTTATCTTCTAGGAATAATGGCCTTGTATTCTGGACTGAAACCTTCTATGATCCGAGCGTTCCCTGCCAACGGGGCACTATTTTTGGCCTATGAATACAGCAGAAAGTTGATGATGAGCCAGTTTGAAGCTTACTGACGTGTTCTGGCGAACCTAGATCCAAATAGGCGTTTGAGGACTGCAGTTCATCTCAGGGTTTCATGGAGTACAAGACCAATGTGGAATTATTTTGATTTTGTGGGAAATTTGTTTTTGTCTTCTCTTCTTGTGCTTTAAATCTTCAGCTTTATGGAAGGACCTCTATTTTGCATCATGTAATTTCTGCTCATAATTGTATTGAAATAGAAAAGTTACTGCTCTTGTCCTTGGTGGGACTTTCAGGGCGAGCTGCTGGCCGTCTGTACCGAATCTGAAAGGCTAAATAGAGTTATATCAGGGCTTTTGCATAACCCTGTGTGTGTACATGCAGTCTGGATGGCTATGTGTTGTGAGTGAAGCACACTTTGTTCCATGTTTGATCTCAAATCTCAGCAGGAAAACCTAGAGGCGTAAACCACGTTTCATAAAGATGGTTATAAGTGATGGCTTAAGCCATCCTATATGTAGGGTCTCTTTTAAAATCTGCTTAGCACCTATACTATACTAAGTGGTTAAAGTTTTTAAAAAGTTTTCCTGTGGTGCTTGAAAACTAAAATATCCATCTGTGTTTTAAAGAGGAGACCATACCTGCATACTGGTGTGGCTTCCATGTTCTTGATTTAAGTTTCAGAGTAGGCATCCTGGATTTTCCCAGGATGCTCTACTGTTAAAATAGTGCCATTCATTTTCTAGGTGGAATCATATTCTACACTCTGATGTCTTGTTGGGTTTGGCCTAGAGCATCAGGCCTTCGGGCAACAGCACGCCCTCCCCTGTGCCAACTTCCCTTCTCCTCTCCCAAAGAGCTTCCTGTCTGCTGGGCTTTAGGTTGAGGAAGGGGCTGAAGGGAGGGAGCTGTGCTGCTGTGCTTTGTGAAGTCAGCTTGTGGCTGACAACAGCCCTTAGCTTCTGTCTTGCTCCTGGTCTGGGTGGGATTCCAGAGTATTGTGTTGGACCATCTATGGGCTGTTGATCTACTTTGAGCCTCTCACTCATTACCTGCACCAATTGGAAACCCATCCAGGGAGCAGAGCGCCAAAGCCAAGAGAAGCCCTCGTTCCCTGTCTGGTGACTGAGTGATGGGGCTCATGGGTGGAGTCCTCCCATCTCGGACAGAACTAGACACAGTGTAGTGTTTGCACTCCACTGTGAGTAATGTCTGGGCTGACCCATTCTAACATGTCTCAGGATCCATACTGCTTGCCTTGCTTTTACAGTTTCGGAGCCTTTCACATTTGGTACTGGCAGTCAGTGAATTTTAATGATGACCATGTGGGGGTGTGACTTTATAAAGCAAGGAAACAGGAAAAGTCGTTTTGTTAAACTCTGCCATGTATGTGTACTAACCACAACAAAAACCCCAGTTCATCCGATCCCCAGACTTGGGGATGGGCAGCTGCTCCTTGGCCACCTGGTGTAAGAGAGTCCTCCTCGGCACCACTAAAGCAAGCTGCCTCACTCCGTGCCACTCCAAGACCAGCAAGGGCTCTCGCAGTAAAAAGTGTTCTTAAGCAGCCTGTGAGACTGAAAGCAGGCAGCCTGACAATGTTAATAGTAGTCCATACCAGGTGTGTCTGTCCCTGTTGGCAGAATGTAAATAATTTTTCTACCTTGCTTTTCTCTCCGTACTTAAATGGTCAGTAGCTACTGAGGGGTGCCTCATCTCAGCAGTCTTGGCTTGAAGCGAAGTAGAAAATGGGACTGGCTTCCAGCAGGAAGTGAAGTGCTTCAGAGTCTGTGGTCCCCCAGCCCGGCGCCTGTGGGTCATCTGGGGGTTAGCCCTGTCGGCAGCAGACCCTCTCATGTTGTCCTTTAAGGATTGAACTAAGTGTCTTCAGTAGAAGCCGTCTGAGGCAAGGAAGAGTGAGTGGGAGTAAGGAATGGAAACCAAAGTCAGGAGAATTTTTTTTTTCATTCTGTTTGCTTAATTCATGGTTCAGTATTTGGGTACAATTTGTACCATTTCAGATTTGTACTCCAGACAAAAATATAGTAACTTGAAATATTGTGTTTAAAGAAATTCTATTGTTCTATCATCATTAAATTATTTACCTAATATTTGAGCATATGATGAGTTGTTTTGTTTAAGTACTTTATATCCATGCAAAGAGCTAAGTGACGGTGATGTTTGAGGTGTATTTAGTAATATTCCGAGGTGGTGGTTTTCTTGCAACAAGCATTGGTTTTTGTCAGCAAGATTCCTGATGTAAAATTATTTCACTGTAGGTAAATGGACCAAAATACACACTTTTTATATACACTGGCGGTATGAAACTTGGCTCTCTGGAATCACTCCCCCTGCACCAGGCTGTGGATGGGACGGGACTGATTTGGCAGGATGCCATTCTATCTTTTAAAATAGTTAAACTTCTTGCTATTAAGTTTTGGATAATTCTATTTCAGATTAGTAAATTCTGTTTAAGAAAACCAGTATTATTCTGATGTATTATGATGGAAGTTTCTTGCATTGGTCAAAGAACGCTTCACAGTGGGTTTGAGGAAAGCAATACCCAAGAGGCCCTAAACCAGTTCTTGTTAGGTGAGCAAAAGCAGGGGAGTGTGGTGACTCAGAATTGCCAGAAATCTTGATGCATTTTGGAGGATTAGGGGAGAGAAACCCCAACTGTAGTCCCCTTTATTTCTAAAAGCCAGGTTCTTAAAAACTGCGCTTTCCTTCCCTTGTTGTTGGCAGTATTGAGAAAGGTGACTGGCTCGGTTGAAGAGTGAGATCGCAGTTTTTCCCCATTCCCCTAAGCCCGCCGCCGCCTCTGCCCTCCGTGGGTTGTTGCTCCAGGAATTTTAAAGGAAACCGTACAACGTATTCTGCCACAACACGTTTCTGTCACACAAATACAGGGAATAAAGTAGTCATAACGTGGAAGGAACTTGAAAGCATGTTCCTCCAAGACCTCTTCCTCCAAGGGGAGCCTGATTAGGGGAGTAAAATGACAACTTCTGTCAGAAAAGCAGACAGCCTTCAGCTAGGCTGCTGCACCGGTAGCTGGGACCCTTTGTGGGCTATTTTGAGGGGAAAAAAGAGCACCATAACCAGGCAGCCTGCCAGGATTGCACGGCTTTCTGTGCCACCATGATGCCCAGCGGCTCAGAGTTCTACTCCCATCTGTGCCGCTCTGCCACCCACCAGCCCTTCTCTAAAGTACGGCTCTAGGTCCCCTTTAAAAAAGATACCTACGATGGCAACTGCCAGATAGTCTGAGCTGCCAACCTGGGTGGTGAGTGGTTAGCATGCCGGTTACGAAGTTGCTTAGTTGGAGTGGTCTGTCCCAAACCCTATTTTTTCCCCACGAACTTGTTTTTCTTTTTTTTTTAGTGTGCTTTTTGCCGAGCACAAGGTTTTCAGGAATGAGTACACTGTTTTAGCAGAGGCACCGGTTCTTATCAGTTGCTACCTCTCACTTCTTGATAAATTCAACTTGGTCTAGACTGTTGAGAGCCTTGCCAATAAAAGGAAAATCACTCAAGGATAATTTAAATAAAGCCAAAATAGAACTGTTTTCAAGGACAATTATGGCCCTGAGATAAAGTTGCAGTGAAGGTACTTAGAATAAAATAGCACCCAGTACCAATGAGAATATGATTTCCGGTGGACACAGGGCTAGCGTGTGTTTATGACAGAAAGGTGACCTTTCCTCGCAGTTCCACATCACCCGAGTGAAGTCGGCTGTGAGTAGGGGTGGGTTGTAAAATAATCTAGATTTGCCCAGGCAAATATTTCCTTCGGCTTCACTTATGATGTTACACAAAAGCAAAAGTTACTGAGATTCTTTATCCTTCATGTTTACCAAGATTCTGTTAGCCTCCCTGATGTCTGCGCCTGTAGAATAAAGGAAGCTCGTCACACCGTGCGGTGCTTGGGGCAAGAGAGAAGTGTGTGTTGGGGGAGGGGGACTGCCTGTGGAATGGTTCTTGGGGTTTGAAACAGTCTTTGCTGCCAATGTGATGTTTGCTAACAGACAGTTTGTAAATCAAGTGGAGGAAGAAAATAGGGATTGCCTTTCTAATAAACCTGAAATTACAAATGTGAAAGCAGGGAATACATACTTGTTCAAAAATATATAAGTAAATGAAATAAACCCACAGTATTGGGGAGAATCGCATTTTTAAAAATCTCGATTATTTTGATATGAAAGTTTTATTTCAAAGTTCTTAAAAGTGGTAACTTTTAATGTTCCTGTTAGTGCTGTTGAGTCAATTCTGACTCCCAGCAACCCTGTGGACAGCAGAGCAGAACCCTGCCCGGTCTTTTTGTACCATCCTCTCGCCTTCCAGCGCTCTATCAGACAATTCTCCGCTGCTCTTCACAGGGTTTTCATGGCCAATTTTTTTGGAAGTGGGTGGCCAGGCCCTTCTTTCTAGTCTGTCTTAGTCTGGAGTCTCTGCTGAAACCTGTCCTCCATGGGTGACCCTTCTGGTATTTGAAAAACTGGTGGCACAGCTTTCAGCATCACAGCAACATGCAGCTGCCACAGTATGACAACCGACAGATGGGGTGGTGTGGTTCCCTGACCAGGAAACGAACTCAGGCTGCAGTGGTGAGCACGCTGAATCTTAACCACTAACCCCCAGGGCTGGCGAGTGTTCCTGTGTACTGTGTTCCAAATTTATCTCAATACAGATGAAAACTATGTGTGAAGTATATTCCTTCAAAGAAGAAAAAAAAACTGCCACTGACATTTTACCTTTTATATTTGTAATAGATTTCTTAACACACGTACATATATGTAAATAAAAGTACACTGTCAAAGAGACAGGTTTTTAAGATGTCAACGTGCAGTAGGGATTGAAAAGATGTGATTCTATCCTGGAAAGGACACTGTGCTCAGTCAGACGTTAGTTCTGGCTTGAAAATATATCTCGACTGCAAACTTTGGACCGTAAATTTTCCATGTCTTCTGTTTATGGGGATTATCCAGTTCGCTTCTTGAAAGATAAAGCCTAGAATAGAAAAAAAATCATTACGTTTAATTTTGGGCTAAGAGGAAAGCCATGCAGCCGGGCCCGCTTGTTAGAGCTTTAGAAGAGACCTGGCCACCGTTAGGCTCAGCCCCTTCTCAGAGCCCGTCCTCCCACCTTCTCTAGGGAGACGCAAAGTATCTTAATCCTCAGTAACACAGCAGTAACAACATGTCGTCAATTCTTTTAACATTGCCTGTAATGGAGTTAATGACATCTGGGTTTAATAAAATAAGTTTCTATATGTGACAAATCAGCCAGAGAGACTCGATGTGTATTAAAACCCAGTAATAAAATACTGAGTGTCTTTTAAATGATGAAGCTGGCATTTTCAGCTGATTAAGAATCTTGTAACTAATAAAAACAGCTTTACTAGGTAGTATGGAAATTTAAATGTCAAATCTTTAGAAACACATAAGTGAGGAGAAAAGTCATCTTTTTTTTGCCTCTCCTATATGATTATGGTGTTTTAAAGGAAAAAACTGTTCTTAGCAAGAACCACTTTTCAGGAGTAGCATCAAGTGACGTTCTGCCCAGATGTCTATATGAGGGACTTTGTTCCTGTTAGGAATCAAAGTTTATTGTTTGCAAACATCTAGGGAAAAAATTGCTAGAAATTTTCCATTAAATCCAAAGTTCAGTCTATCAGAACCCATTAAATGTGTGTCGTTGTAAGTGTGTAGGCTGGATGTTCAGTTCAGTGTTGCCTCACTGGACTTGTGTGATTAGATGTAGTTCAGGGTTGAAGGAAAGGCTAGGCTTGCATGTAGTGAGAACTATCAATTCATGCCACGTACAGTCACAACCACTTCTTCAAAACTCACCTGCACCATGTTTTGAATATTACTTTCCTTTTGTATTTCATGGTATGGTGATACCAATGATCTGAAATTTTCAGCACCACAAAACATACTCCTTAAAGTGAAGAACTTATAGACTCAGGAATGAGTTTCCAGATATGGTAGAAGATTCTTTGGAATAATAATCTTCAAATCAATTAATTTTTAGAAAAGCTTTCCCAATTTAGTTATTAGAAAATCATTTTAAATGGGAGACTATTAATGATTTTTTTTTAGCTGTCTTTATGGTACTTATTGTGTCTTATAACTTCTGCCATTGATATAAATGAGTCAATCAGCTTTTAAACTAGCTGAAGCCTTGCTAGGTGATGCCTTCTTTTGGAAGAGAATTTGGTGGTGGCCGGTCATCAGTAAATCAACACATACTGAGGACCTGCCATATTCGAGGTACTGAGCAGACTCATATTAAACTTCCATGGGAGGGATTTACCACCACACCCGAGATCTGATTATAATACATTTTAACTTATAATGCAGTCCTATGGTATAGACCTTGAGGATGATGCAACAGGGGGTCTCAAGAATAACCATATTTTTTAAATACTCAGATTAAGATGAGTAAGGCAATGAAGAGTGGTGACTAGAGGACTTTTTGGTTTCTATAAATTGAGCTTATGGTAATCAGCAAAAGACTTGCCATTTCACCTTACACATACATTGAAGATGAAGCCATTTCTACTGGATTATATCATAGCCATACCTGTTTTTCATGAATGATGTATGAAACCAGAAGAAAAACGGGCATTTGTCATAGTACTTAGGAATATTCTAAAAAGACATGGTTTAAAAATAAAAGGTTATTTTTCATAGTAAAATTGATACCAAGAACTAATCATTCCAAAGTGATTAAAATTCCTTCCTTTATTCTTGTTTATCAAACAATTGTAGCCATTAAATATGCAGCACTTACAGTCTTTAACATTACACTTAACACACAAAGGAGAAGGCTTTAAGAGACGGCTCTTTTTTTTTTTTTTTTTGAGGAAGATCAGCCCTGAGCTAACATCCGCCACCAATCCTCCTCTTTTTGCTGAGGAAGACTGGCCCTGAGCTAACATCTGTGCCCATCTTCCTCTACTTTATATGCGGGACCCCTACCACAGCATGGCTTGTCAAGCGGTGCCATGTCCGCACCCGGGATCCGAACCGGTGAACCCTGGGCCGTCCAAGCGGAATGTACGAACTTAACTGCTGTGCCACTGGGCCGGCCCGAGACTGCTGTTCTTTTGCTGTTTCTACCAAAAATTTCAAGGAAATCTATTTTTTCTGTGATAGGTATTTATAAATGTAGACAGTGGTCTTTTAATCTGGTTTAGATAGTGCTAAACAGAATCTACTAAGGATCTATGATTATTTATGCCCAAATATATTGTCCATTTCTACAAGGAGCAGCTGCATTGGATAATTAACCGTCATTATTGATGATGATAAAAATACCTAAATTTTTTGAAAGTGCTTTCATCTCATGGCCCTGGAAAATCACAAAGGCCAGGTATTACTAATGTCCCCTGGGTCAATGCCGTTACACCAGTGCTTCTGCTTGGTGTAGAGACCACTGATAGAGAATCCAAACTGGTCCATTATTCAAGGGGTAACCATCCACTGTGGGAACAATCCAGGTCACTTGCTTCAACATATTTACCATTTCAGTACTTAACAGATTCTCTCCCAACAGGGAGCAAGCAGCAGCTGAAGGAAGGCACAGGAAATAAGTTTTAAATTGATCAGCATATTTACTTATTGGCAGTTCTCTTTGGTGATTTAATAGGAAGATGAAACTACTGAGGCTTAGAAATTTGTTATATACAGAATAATACACATTTTTTTTTGAGGAAGATTAGCTCTGAGCTAACATCTACTGCCAATCCTCCTCTTTTTGCTGAGGAACTGGCCCTGAGCTAACATCCGTGCCCATCTTCCTCTACTTTATATGTGGGACGGCTGCCACAACAGGGCTTGCTGAGCGGTGCCATGTCCGCACCCGGAATCCGACGGTGAACACCGGGCTGCCGAAGCAGAACGAGCGAACTTAACTGCTGCACCACCAGGCTGGCCCTACTCACACATTTTATGACTATCAATATAAACTATATACGTGATATTCAGAGTAATGACAATGGCAGACGTTCAGTTTTTCATAAAGTAAATATTAGATTAAAACTACCATTTACAATGTATTATAAATCAATTCAGAGGAAAATAAAATCTCCCTCACTTTAAAGTATTTTGTAAATTATGGGGAGTGATGAATTTTTTTTTTTTTAGTTTGGCACAAGCTAGTGTTATTTTTTTATTTTTTTAATTTTTATTTTTTTCGGATGTACATCATATTTCAAATTCTGTATACATTACATCATGTTCACCACCCGAACACTAATTATAGTGCATCCCCTTGGGGAGTGATGTATTTTAAAGATACAAAACAAAAATGTGATCACTGCTATAGAGTAAAACATACCTTTGTTGTTTTAACATCTTGGTTTTTGTATTTTTTTCTTATTTGAAAGTTAATCCATGCAAATTGTATAGAATTTAGAAAAAACAAATGAGCAAGAGAATTTTAAAATTACATATGCTTTTCTTTTAAAAAAAAATTATAGATCTGACTTGTTGCTTTTCTTTTCTCCCTCTCCCTGGCTAGGGATTGACATCTCCTATCATCTCCCTTATTGGGAATTGTAGCAAAGGAAATCCCAAACCAGAATCAAAGACCAGACAAGAATAATGGCATAGGTTGTTTCTTGATTACTCACGGAGGAAGAGAAAAATTGCACTTTCACGTCGTCATACAGAGGTGGACAGTTAACTGGAGTAATTATCACTCTGTCTGTTTCCACATCATGATGTATCTGTGAATGAATACATGGAGTTCAGAACTATAAACCTAGCTAATAATGAGATAATGAGTAGAACAGCGAAGTTCACGTTCACTTATTGAGGCTTCCTATATTTATTGAGTACTCTTGGTCTCATAGCCCAATCACATGTATATCTACACGTTAATCATTATTTCTATAAAGTTGCAATACTGTTGTTTACATTTTTGAAAGGCCAACATATCTGAGGGTTATGGTGGGGCACTGTTGAAAAGCAAGTATTCAATTTTCTATTAGAGGTTTACCCAGTAAACTTTACTGTTGAATGTGTGTCACTCAATTTTCATATATTAGGAACATGCTAAGAAGCTCAATTTTAAAGTTGATATTCACATTCAAAAAGCAATGCATAATTGGTCACGTTCTATCCAAAATGTTGTGATTGCTGATGGGATCATAGGCCTTGTTCCTAGCAGACTGCTGGATGGAGTGGCCAAAGATATGTCAAGTTTCTGGAATGAGCAACTTTGAAGCTATTCTGAATGTTTCTGTTATTGCTTCATCCTTGTATGATAGTGGCACCACAGTGAGAAAGGTCTATACTAGACCTTGTGAAAAATACAGAAGAAGGTGCAGACTCAGTTGATGCTTCAGGGAGCTATACACATAAGGAACAATAGTAGCATGGCATATAATGACGTGTCAAGTTGTATGATGAAGACTGAGTGTGCTGTTGTGTGCTTCAGGGGAGGTTAACCAGAGGTATAGAATGAGAAAGCTTCACTAAGGGGGTAGAAATTGAGTTGGGCGTGGAAGGACTTGTATAAATGAAGAAGAGCATTGAAAAGATAATCCAGTTCAGGCAGGAGGCAGCTGGGGGTGGGGGATGGGGCCAGAAAGGGGAAGGGGGAGGAAAGACCAACAAAAATATGAATCAGACATTATTGTGTTCCAAAGGCCAAAGGGGACCCAGTCTACTTGGAGTGGAGACTGCAGGTCAAGTTATGATGGAAATAAGCTCAGGTATGATAGGGCTGTATCTTGAGAGTTGAAGAGCCAGGGAAATAAGAAGGAAGTTGTTGAAGAATATGGTGGGGCATTTCCTTTGTGACAAAGTGGCCTGATAATTATCACATATAACATTTATTTAGTGATTAATAGCTCACAAAGCAACTTCAACTATATTATGTAATTTAATCCTCACAACACTTGAGATGTAATCTTTATTTTACAGATAAGAATACTGAGCCAAATATAGTAACTGGCTTTGACCATGGGCACGCAGTTTGTCTTCTGCTCTACCTATAAGCTTTTCACAATGAGAGCAGTATTTCAGGATGCATATTGCAGGATCCTATATACTGCATTATAAGGAGAAAGAAAAGGTAAGGAGATGATTGTAGAAATCTAGGCGTGAGCAAATGAGGTCCTAGACTAGGTGGTAGCAATGGGAACAGAAAGGAAGGGAGAGAGTGAAGAGAGATTTCAAAGGTATAATCAGCGGGAATTGGTGACTAACTGAATATAGGGGGCCAAGGCAAAGAGAGAACCAGAGATAATACCAAATTTGAAGGCCTGAGCGAGAGAATGCTGGTGTCATTTGCAGAAGCAGAGGAAAAGCTCATTTGATAAATACGGATTGACAAATGTGTTTGAATTGTTAGGGCAGAGACTGTCCATGTTGTAGCTCCAGTATCTATCACACAGTGGGTGCTCATAAATATATTGAGTGAATGAAAGAAAAAAATTATAGTTTAAGCCAGGGGGATGGATGAACAGAACCAACAATAGAGTATGTGTGGAGAGAAGAGCAGAAAGCCAAGGATCAGGCCTCGGTGAGTGCCCTCAGTTGGGAGGGGGGCACAAAAAGAAGGGAAAGGAGTGCTGTTGGAGAGGTAATAGTAGAACTAGAGACAAAAGCCTGAGAATTTTAAAAGTTAATTTTTCTTAGACCCATTAAGGAAGCTTGCTTATTGCTTCAGAAAAGGTCCATAGTCTTAGGCATTTCTCCAACATGTAAGAAAACATTGACTACCAGCTCCCATTGCTTTGGGTAAAGAGATTCCTCTTGCATTGTTTCTCACAGAGCAGTTCCATGGGACATCTGAGTTAGAATGACTTGGGACATCACTAAGTCTAGAGATTCCTGGGCCCCATTCCAAATTTCCTGAATTATACTTTTGGGGTGCAACCTAGGAATCTGCATCTTACAAGCTCCTAGGTGATTTTCATGCACACTAAAATTTCACAATCAGTGCCATCCAATAAAAGGACCATGAGGCAGCATCCCACAAAGCAGAACCAGAAGAATCTACAACTAGAATATACACCTACGTACTGGCAGGGGGTGGGGGAGAGGCCTTTGGGGAGAAGAAGAAGAAAAAACAAATAAGATTGGCAACAGATATTAACTCAGGTGCGAATCTTAAAAAAAAAAAACAACCAAAAGGATTCCTTTAAAAAGAAAAAATACTCTGGTAGATTCCTGGGAAACTGCTTGACATTTATGGAAAAATGAAAGACAATGCAACACTCTGAACTGAAAATATATTCTGGAAAATGCCCTGAAAAAACTAGTTTGAACAGTGAGTTTAATTTAGCTCTGACTAGGGACACTCAGTCGGATGGTAACCAGAAAGCAACTTGGCCTCTCTTTGTGGTGAGCACTGGTCTGGCGAGGTCAAGATGCTGATTTGACATTGAGATTGAGACAAATACCAGAATTTTCAGTTCACATGCTTTCTCTTACCCTACAGTTCTTGGAAGCAGCACAGACAAAGACAATCCTTTTACGCATTATTATTTGTACTTTCAGATCACGTCCATTTCCATTTCCAACACCTGAATGAAATTAAAAAGTTAGGCTGGTTAGAGCAAAGATCAAAATGTCTCCCCAATTAAAATTATGGATTAAAACGAGAAAAGATTATCCCAGCTAACAACGTGTCAATATAGAAACATTTGGGACATGCATAGATTTTGTCTTTGAAGGACAAGGCTTTAAGCCCAAATCTGTCTCCTAAAGCAGACATTATAAGGCTGGAGAAAAATAAAAAGTCATATAGGTCAGCTTCTAAGACTTAGAATCTCATCTTTTCATCTTTCTAAGAAAAAAAAATAGAAAAGGTGACTTGCAACCTTCCTTGTTAATGTGTTTCTTTCTTCAGACTTCTAATCATGATGTTTCTTAACAAATTTAAGTCCAGTTCTTAGCGCAGTCTCTGAAAATATCAAATAGCTGTATCCAAACATTTCTACGGTGCTCAGGATGTATTTACAGACAGATGGTTTCTTGCTCCTTTTTCAATTCCAATGGCCCACTTCCCTTAGCATTTCCTCAAAGGGCTGGTTTCTCAAGCCTCCAATTAATTTTTATTGTTTTCCTTTCAACCCTGCATATTTCACTTAAATATGCATGGAACTAAAGGTACAAAACTAAAACAAATATTCAAATAAAGTCATATACTAATCATTCTTTTTTTTTTTTTCCAAGGAAGATTAGCCCTGAGCTAACTACTGCCAGTCCTCCTCTTTTTTGCTGAGGAACGCTGGTCCTGAGCTAACATGCATGCCCATCTTCCTCTACTTTATATGTGGGACGCCTACCACAGCATGGCGTGCCAAGCGGTGCCATGTCCACACCCAGGATCCGAACCGGCGAACCCTGGGCCGCTAAGAAGCGGAACATGTGCACTTAACTGCTGCGCCACCAGGCCCCCCATATACTAATCATTCTTGATTGTTCATCTTATATTATGTTTGTGTTGCTTTCTCTAATACCGTATTATTTTTTTTCATGTTTTTTTTATAGCCTTTTTTTTTTTTTAAGATTTTATTTTTTTCCTTTTTCTCCCCAAAGCCCCCCGGTACATAGTTGTATATTCTTTGTTGTGGGTCCTTCTAGTTGTGGCATGTGGGACGCCGCCTCAGCGTGGTTTGATGAGCAGTGCCATGTCCATGCCCAGGATTCAGACCAACGAAACCCTGGGCCGCCTGCAGCGGAGCATGCGAAGTTAACCACTCGGCCACGGGGCCAGCCCCAAATACTGTATTATTGATTTGTCATTAGGAATCATGGTTTCTTTGCCTCAGCTCCCTCTGTCCTATTCCAGTTGCAAATCTTCTTCCTACTGATGTCTACCAGAGATCAGTAAAATGTAGAACTAAACTAAGTCAAATGCTTATCACATGACAAGAAAAGGGCATTGATTTATAAGCTTAAATTAATTCTCACACCTTTAAAATTTTTTAAATAATTGAAGTATACTTACATGACTTAAAAATAAAAGGTAAAACAGATGAAGTGAAAAGTCTCTGTCTCACCCATCTTCCCGTTTAGTTCTCCAGCCCCAAATAGATAATCGCTACTATTAGTTTCTTGCTTTTCATGCATACATAATCAAATATGAATATATATTCTCCCAGAGAATTTTATGTGTACACACACACAAATATGAATCCACATTACTGCCCCCTTTTGTCTTACAGAAATTGTTGCATACCATAGTACTGTCCTGTACCTTGCATTTTTTTAACACACATTAAAAATTTTATTTAACTCCTTAATTATTAAGGAACCAGTAAAATGTTACAGCTGGTTCAAAGTACTGCACATTTATAGGCAAATAAGGAATGATGAATTTACAGATATAAAACTGTCAACAATCAATCACTTTTCACTGAACACAACTAATTTGCATTTCTATGTACAAAAATTATTTGCATTATTATCAGTTTTCTACAACTTACAGAGTTGTAGAATAGCTTAAAGACCATGAGAGGTGGAGGGAACCACGGAAGGGCACCCTAGACAAGATACTGCCTGTTTCAAAGTCTTCCACACTTTTTCCTGACAGTCTCCCATCCCCTTTCTGTTGTGATCAAAACAATCTGAAAGGAAGATTATTATTCCAAAAGAAGGCTGGTGTCATTAGGTTTGGCCTGATGATTTACATGGTGCAGCAAGAATTTTAACTTCCCATAGAGGCCTTCTTAAGTTGGCCCCACAAGCCTAGACCCACATTGTACTGAACAGCTGCTAAGGTCACAACTTTCTATCTGGAAGTCTTCATGAGGAATCTCAAATTGGACTTTTAAAATCCTCTATTTTATGTTAGCCCGAGATTAGGAAACCAAATGCATGAAATTCTCCATTTTTCACCTGCAGTACTTAAAAATTTGGGTTAGTTCCTCTGTTCACCACATCTGCACCTTATGGTTTTACTAAATGTCTCCACAGAGTTTAAATAAAATTCAAGATATTAAGAGAGAGGTCACAGTCTTAGGATACAATATCAGACTGGAACAACATATGAAATTCTAGAACTTATTAAAAACATTTCTAAGCTTAGGATTTTGAGAAACTAATCTTATTCTCATTGTTCATATTAGAGAAATGCATTAAAACTCCATTAAACTAGGAGGCCGCCCCGTGGCCGGGCAGTTCAGTTCGCGCGCTCCGCTGCCGCGGCCCAGGGTTTCGCTGGTTCAGATCCTGGGTGTGGACATGGCACTGCTCGTCAGGCCACGTTGAGGCGGCGTCCCACATGCCACAACTAGAAGGATGTGCAACGAAGATATATAGCTGTCTACCGGGGGGATTGGGGAAGATAAAGCAGAAAAAAAAAAAAAAAGATTGGCAACAGCTCAGGTGCCGATCTTTAAAAAAAACTCCATTAGACTAAATGCCTGTTTGCCTGTTTTGAATAGTTTAATACTCACAGAAGTTTGTATAGATACTGTTATTCCCATTGTTAACAAAGAGGAAACTGAGGCAGAGTGTGCACTCAGGTACCATACAGGCTCTCAGACCATCCAGTTGGTCTATAGTTGGGTTTAAATTTCTTAGAGGAAGAAACTGCTCCAACAGCCAACTGTGTTGCCTCTCACTCTGTGGAATAAAGCAGCCTTGCAGTCTAGTGTGCAGGGCCCCACTGAGTGTGGGAAGGAAGGGGAGCAAAGCGCTTCTGACCTCTACTGGGCAGCCTCCTGCTAGAACACGCTATGTTTCTAGGCTTTGCCTGCATGATGCTTGCTTGAAAATCTAGACCAAAATTTCCCACAGAAACAATGCTACTAGGTTGAAGTTGGTTTCAGAAGCCAGAAACCTACATAATCTGTTTGTGGTAATCCACCAAAATTCCTCACCACCACCTCTTGGTGATGGTGATATGGGTGGGTGTGTGTGCATGGAGGAGGTATGTAAATAATTTGAAAAAAGCATTTTATATTTTAACAACTGTAATCTGTCTTTTCAACTATGTAGTTTATATATATTTATTTAAAGATTCTTTTATCTGTAAATGATTGGATGAAATGTTAAAAAAAATAAATATCTAGATCTTACTTTGTGTGACTCTTCAGAAGGCTGAAAACACTAGGCTGTCTGGGTGGATACCAATGCTCTGGCACCATTCCACCCATGAGAGGTCCAGCACTCAGCACCTCCTCATGGTCTACAATCTGGCTGTTGCTTTAGGGATCAGAAGCCTCACCCCCTGCTGCACCTCTGGCAGTGAGAGTGAGGCCCTATCCCCTTTCTGCTGAGACATCCCTGCCTTCCCACCTCCTGGAGGTGAGCTGTGCAGGAAAGAGAGGTGAGTGATGGAGAAATAGAGACATGGGACTTGAGGCCAGTTCCTCTCCCTTCCTTCCTTTCTTTTCTTTCTCAAGTTCCAGAGATGGACGATCTGACCAATTTTCCTGCCTCCCTGGGCACTGGTGGATCCCAGTCTCTCTCCATCATTCTTGAAGCAGGCGAACATCAATTCTTTTGAAGCTTATAAGGATTTTTACTCCTGGTAATAATCAGTAACAGTTGGGGCGTTGAAAGACACCCCATACAGCCCAGGTTTCTCTCAACCCTTTCCAGGCTCATGTGGATTCAGGTAGGGAAGATCTAAGCACTGTCCCCTCAAGAAGCTTTCCCTGACCCCCAGGCTGGGTGGGGCCCAGACTCTGTGTGCTCCCAACACTGTGGTCAGCTCTTTATCTTCGTACTCATTCCGCCCCTCTGCTAACCACCCAGCGACTCCTTAAGGGCAGAGAAACACTAGCATGGGGCTGGCCCAAAGCAGGTATTCGGTAGTTATTTGTAAAAAGAATTTGTGGCGACAAAATTCATTTGCTGTTTGGGCATTTAAGACATCTTGATGGAGCTGCTGAGAGTGAGGGGGCTACAGGTGGAGGAGGGAGGGCAAAAGGAGAGACCAGGGTGGTGAGAAAACAAAGGGTCTCTGAAAGGAGTAGGTGAGAAAATGGTAGAGATGCTGCTGCCAAGACCATCCCTGAACTAGAGGTGGGTATGAGAGAGAAGTGGTCTCCAGGGCTCACAGGCCCTTCCTCTCTTCTGCATCAGAGGTTGCACTCTGAAAAGTCCACCTGGGCTGAGACCAGAGCAGCAATAAGAACAAGAGAAAAGGGAAGGGGATGGACCCCCCAAAGTGGTGATGGGAGAGGAACGGAGAAGATGTCTAAGGGTTGCTAATATGACCACAGCACTGCTAGGCCAATAGGAAATTCCAGGGGGAGGGGTTCATATGTGAGGATACATAAAAAGACAACTGTGAGTTGGGATTGTCTGTTTTATATAACCATAAGGGAAACTCTCTCGAATAGTAAGAACACTGGCCTTCCTGCCCAATTTTCCAATTATACTAAAGCACTTACCATGAATTGAATGAACAATAATTTTTTTTATCATAAGTATCCTTCTTGGAGGAAGATTCATATTGTAGATATTTTTCACAGCTGCAAAGTATCCAACATACCTATTCTGCAAAACAACAGAAGCCTCAGTTTAAGTGGAGATGAAAAGTCTAAAGTCAGCATTCCTGATTTTTTTTCTATACATAGAACTTGTTAAGGAGAGTAATTAATTAAGGAAACATTTATTGGATGACATTATATGAATCTACATACATGCCATTATAGGCGTTTTTATATATGTTGCCTCACGACTGAATATCTACCTTAAAAAAAGATACTGAACTAAGTGCTGTGGGGAAGGAACAAGAAAGGAGCCAGGTGTTGCTTATAGGCTGCTATGACTGAGAGGTTGACCAACCAGAACCAACAAAGCAGTTTCAACAACATTACAGTGAGATGCAGCTAACTGCAACTGTGAAAAAGGTCGATCCAAGGGTAGAAGCTTGACTGTGACGGAGTTAAAGGAAGGCTTGTGGTTTGGTGGAGAGTCGCCTCCTAGGCATGAGAGAACGGCAGATGTGAAAACTCAAGAGGAAGACTTCTCTAGGCCAGTGGTAGATACATATTCTTCTCTCGTTCCTTCACTTTGCATTTCCCCAATTCTATTTTCAAGGAAGCCCTGTCCTTTTTAGTCTAGTTCTTCTCCTGTGGCAGGCTGCTCACAAGGGCTCTCTCCTTGAATCTTTCTTCAAGAAGCTGAAGAGTTCAGGTACTGAATCAACTGGACTTAAAAGTTCGCGGACTCTTCTGCACCCAATGAGAAGTGTTAAATTAACTGCCATACTTTGCATTGGAAAGGGCCAGTCAAGGGAAGCGCTCTTGCAATTTCTTAACTCAGAGGTGGATGAAATGTAGTCTGTAGAATGGCCCACAATGCAGGGTCAGAATTTGATGGTATCTCAGAATTACCTCCCCACATGGAGGGAACTCTGTCCTGGGGCTTTGCCAACACAGCTCGGAAACCTGGGGCCGGGTCCTTGTATTGCTCTCCCAGTGAATCAGAAAAGATTCAGTTGTAGCCTAGGGAGTGCCAGTTCTGGACCAAAGTTAGAGAAACTGTGCATGACTACAGAAGAAATGGGGAAGGGAATCTGTACAGCGAGAGTCCTTGAAGGAGTTACATCTAGCGTCCCCTTGGCTTCTGCCACTAGATTCTTGATCTTTCATTAAAGGATGTAACCCATCATGGCCCTAAAGCTGCTCTTACTCTCACTCTTCCTTCTCCTTCAGCCTAAAACAACAGGGTTTGTAACAGAAGTTAATAAGACAAGCATCTATTTAGTAAGCATTCACTACAAACAAAGGAGATACTATAAGAGGTGCTTTGGGATGCCAAGGTTGGGAAGATGGGTAAGACATGGGCCTTGTCTGCAAAAGGGGCAGAGAAGTCGCCACTTCAAATAGCTAGAGAATAATATAAAGTCACTTAGTCCCTAAAAGAAACACAAAGGGATATAAAAACTGAAAAAGCAAGAGACTACATCAGGCTGGGAAGAGAAAAGGACTCCAGGAAAAAGGGTCCACATGAGCAACAGCATGTGGGTATAAAGTGGTACCAGGCTGAGAAACAGCAAATGGTCCAAACGTGTTAGAGCGTAGGACATGTGAATGTACGTTATGGAAGAAATGGTTGGAAAAATAAGATCTTGATGCCAGATTAAAATGTTTATATTTGTTGCCCTTGGCAGAGGGGAGCCATTATGGATTTTGAGCATGGAAATGTCATGATTAGAGCTGGGCTTCAGTAAGTTCAAGTATTACTTTTAGCCTATAGCTTATTACTATCTTTTTTTTTTCTTGGGTGTGGCAGAAAAGTATCAGCGGATAAGGCTGAGTTCTTTTGCCCCAAACTAAACTTCTAGAGCCAGCAGTTACTAAATTTCCAGAGCCAGCTAACAAGGCCAAGGTTATCTATTCAGCTCCCATCACTTCATTCAAAGAAAACTTTCTTTCACAGCCGCATCCACATCTACTTAACAATTGCCAACCAACTCTCACTTCGGTTTGAGAGGCAATATAGAAAAGGCAAAAACAGATGAGATGCTGTGCAGAGGATGGGAAATAATGGGCTTCAGAGTCTGACAGATCTAGACTTGAGTTCTTGGTTCAAAAAAATTTCACTGAACTTCAATGTTCTAATCTGTAAAATGGGAATCACAATGGTGCCCTCTCATGGAGTTATTGAGAGTATTAAAGGAGATAATGAATACAAAGCACTTAGCCTGGTTCAACAAAGTCTAGTATGTTGTAAACTCTATAGGATAAATGTCCAAGTTCCTTCAATAAACAAAGTACAAGGAATAAAGAAGAGAGATGGAAAACCTATAAACTAAAAGAGACTTAACAGACAAAGAAACCAAATGAAATGTGTGGCCCTTGTTTAGACCCTGATTGAAACAAACTAAATTTAAAAAAAGATTTAAAGATAATTGTGGAAATTTAAACATGGAGTAGACATTTGAAATTATTAAGATATTATTAAGGTATAATATTCTTAGATATGATAAATGGTTTTAAGGGTTTTTTAAAGAGTCTTTATGTTAGATGTCACACTAAAAGATCTGTTGGATAAAATGATCTGATGTCTGGGATTTCCTTCAAAATAATCCAGGTATAGAGAAAGGATGGAGAGTGAGTGTGTGTGTGTGCACGCGTGCGAGGAGAATGGGGAGAGAATGGATGAAACATGGTTGGCTACATGATGAAATGATTGTTGAAGTGGTGAGGTGACTGTAAGGAATTTATTATATGATTGTCTTGACTCTTTGTGTGTGTGTGAGTAAGTTTCACCCTGAGCTAACATCCATTGCCAATCTTGCTCTTTTTTTTTGCTTGAGGAAGATTGTCCCTGAGCTAACATCTGTGCCAATCACCCTCTACTTTGTATGTGGGATGCCTCCAAAGCATGGCTGATGAATGGAGTAGGTCTGCACCTGGGATCTGAACCTGCAAACCCTGGGCTGCAGAAACAGAATGTGTGGAACTTTAATCACTTGGCCATAGGCCGGCCCTGTCTTGACTTCTTATATTTGAAAAAGTCCACAATAAAATGTTTTCAAAAGGAAAAAATAGGGTAATAGCATATATTTCACATGGGTTGTCTGAATATTAAATGAGCTAATATATGTAAAAGTACAATAGTGACTGGTATATAATGGGTTTTTGAAAAATGTTAATTTCCTCTTTTCTCGCTCTTTAAAAACACAGCCTCCCCATCTCTCTTTCTCTCTCTCTCTCTCTCACACACACACATGTGTGCACATACACACTTGTGATGTTCTGCAAGGGCTGAATTGTCCCAGTAGGGGTTTGTGAAAGACTCAGTTCCTTTCTGCAGGGAAATAAAAGGCTGATGTCTTTAGATATTTTCAGAGGTCTGGAACCTTAGAATTGGACCTTCCTACTTTGGGAGGGGAATCAACTCCTGAATTCTGTAAACAATAACCAATATAAAATGGAAAGCAGGATGCTCTGGGGAGAACTCAGTGCTTGCAAAGCACAGGCATGCCATAGGCATGGCTCTCGGGCCCTGGGAAGGATCCAGGCCTGTCACGGGGCACCCAAGTGCTGCTACCTGATCACCAAAGGAGAAAAGTCTAAATGAAACTAAGTAATAGGCACCAATCTTAACCAAATTCCCCAAAGAACCCACCTTTTTTTAAAAAGAAACTTACCTGGGAAGGAGTTTCTACTCCCTGAAATTTAGAGCTGCTGGTTTTATCTGTTCGTCGTTCTCCAAAATAATAAAGGCTCTCCTATAGAAAAGGGGACAATCCAATCATGGCTCATTTTCACTTTCCTTTCCTATATAAGGTATTCTTAAAGTTTCCAAGGCACATTATTTCCTTAAATCAGTGGTCTTTGGGCAGAGGCTATCCAATATAACAAAACTAAGAAGGCAACATGAAGGTCTGCTCTCATCCAAAGGTTGATAAAGACATGGAGTTTCAGAGTTGGAAAGACCTTAGAGATCATCTGGTCCTTCTTCCTACCTTTCCATTTTACAAATAGGGAAGATTGAGACCAAAAGAAAACCAAGTGACCTGTCACGGAGACGTATGCAGCCAGTTGA
The DNA here is from genome assembly GCF_041296235.1 of Equus asinus. Lineage (NCBI taxonomy): Eukaryota > Metazoa > Chordata > Mammalia > Perissodactyla > Equidae > Equus > Equus asinus. The sequence goes on along the minus strand of NW_027224979.1, from coordinate 150,413 downwards.
GAGAGCACAGGCCCAGAGCATAGGTCTCTGGCTCTCAGTCTAGGGCTCTGGGTCAATGGCTTTTGATCTTTTTATTTTTTTATTTATTTTATTTATTTTTTTTTTGAGGAAGATTAGCCCTGAGCTAACTACTGCCAGTCCTCCTCTTTTTGCTGAGGAAGACTGGCCCTGAGCTCACATCTGGGCCCATCTTCCTCTACTTTATATGTGGGACGCCTACCACAACATGGCTTGCCAAGCGGTGCCATGTCCGCAGCTGGGATCCGAACCGGCAAACTCCGGGCCGCCAAAGTGGAACTGTGCCACTGGGCCGGCCCTGATCTTTTTATTTTTAAAGCTACAATCTACATTAATAAACCTAGGACACACACACACACACACACCCCTGAAACAAAAGTTTCACAAAATAATACTACCATTTGACATTTTCTATTTAATCTATTTTATTTTATTAAAAAACATGCTGGTCACAACCCAATAAGTTGATTTACAACTCACTGATAGATCATGATCCGTAGTTTGAAAAACACTGTCCTAGAACATCCATTTTATAATTTGTGTGTCTCAAATTAGAAAAAAAGAAGATGGTGGAATTAGAGTGCTGGGCATTGTGCATAACCCACAGCTCCTCTTATCTGGACTGGCGGCCAAACGAGGAGCAGAGCTGCTGAGAGTGTGTCCTTTAAGTGGTAACCTCTCAGCAAGATCATGGCAGAAAAAAGACTGACGACCCTACTTAAAGACGTAGAAACAGCCCACTCTGTCTTCTCACAAATTTCTAGAGGGCACAGACCCCACATATACTGAGTACGCAAAGATAATAAATATTCGGGCAAGACTTTGCTCTGAGTTGAAAAATGATACCGTCTATCTTCCTAGCACTTCTGAGGATGTTTAAGGTCCTTTGGAGAATTTACCTCATCAATCTTGGTACTATTCTTGTGAGGAAGGAAGAATTCTGCAGTTGGTGGGAGTAACAGCAGATCTGGGACTAGGGGAGGCGAGTAAAACATCTAGATTGCTGAGTATTTGTACAATTGCATAACTTGGACCTTACTCATCTCATCTCAATCCTGCCCCTATTGAGTCCTGTTTCTATTTAAAATGTTGCTATTGTATACATCATGGAGTTTTTGCATTAATTTTTATTTTTGAAAGTATTGAATTAGAATATTATTTATCTTAATTACTAAAATTTTTGGCATTCCCTTAATTTTTGTGCCCAAGGTGAGTGTGTCACTGACATCACCCTCATCTTGGCCCAGAGTAAGAGGTACCTAGGTTAGTTACTAACTAGAGCAAGTTAAACAAGGATGTATTAAAACCAAGCTTTCTAATAACCACCTCTCCAATTACATTTTCATAAGTACCATGACTCAAAGGATCATCTTAACATCCTACCAGTAAGGTTTCAGAACTAGCGAATTCAATCAGCACAGGACAGAGTTGATAGTAACATCTTTCATACCTCTGCAGTTACAAATATTTCACAGGCAATCAGGCAGGCACAAACCATAGTACCAGTCCGTCCTGGAAAAGAAAACAGTTCGTGAACCAATGTTCATGGTAATACTTGGTATAAAAATACTCTTAGAAATATCCTAAGAGTTCATTTTGGATTGATTTTCTTTCACTCTGAAAGTGCTTGTTCAAAATATTTCAATTCAGAAATAGCCAAAGCTGTTTCACTGCTCAGAGGTTCCACCTGGAATTCTGCCCTAACTCTGTGCATGAACGCACATGGGCACGCGTATGCCGTTCTTGAGTTACTGCTGCTGGGGGCTGCAGTAATAGGCAGAAGTAATCAGCTCTGCTCTAGGACTCCAAAGCTAAAGAGCTGCTTACCAATTAAGACCTAATTACATACCCTGTTTTTCTAACTAAAAGTACCTATAAAAGATAAAACATGGTCAGAACCCAAAACACTATCGAGTATTTGAATACCCTTTACTCCTTACATTTTCATTAGAGTTTTTAAGTGTGTTACAAAACATATATGAAAGCAAAAAGAGTAGTATAATGAACCCCCATATACCTGTTTCCCAGATTCTATAATTATCATGTTATATTGCTGTACTTGTTTAATTTCTCTTCCTTCTTCCTTCCTTTCTTCCCTCTCTCCCTCTTTCTCTCTCTTTCCTCTATAGCATTGTAAAGCAAACCCTTGATTTCATGTCATTTCATTCTCGAAGTCTCTTATGTTTTATTCCAATTGATATTTTTGTCCTGCCATACAAAATCTGAGTTTAAAAAACATGTTACTTTTATTTTTACGATGATCTGTAGCTTTTGTCTTAGCCAGTATATGCTGAACTTATTTTATGTAATTCCAAACTTACTCTTCTAACTTGAGATGCACTCTATTTTCTAGTCCTTTTTTGTTTGTTTGTTTAATGGACTACTAAACTTATTTTGCAACCCATAGTTTGAAAAACACTATTCTAAGCCAAGTGCTTCCAAAGAGGACTTTGTACCACCGTCTGCTATTACAAATAAAAGCTTCTTGCTAAAGGAAGCTACTGACCATTAACAACCTGGCTCTCAGTTGTATAGACTGTTAACATTTCAATTTTCAAGGACATTTCTGGTCTCTATAACTCTGATATTTTCCCATTTGAAGAAAACTTTTGCAGATTCATGTCCTTGTGACTGTAGACAAGTACAAGCACAGACAAAGTAGATGCTCTCTCATCCAGTCAAGTCGTGTACAGCGGGGAATCGTAAAAATGATACATACTTGCCTCCAATATTTTATTTTAACTTAAAACATAAATGTACATTCATTCACTAAACTTCTGATATTGGACCAAGGTTTTAACATTTTGAGTGCCCCCAACTGGAGTTTTTTCTTGGAAAGGCCAGACTCATGGTATAAACCATTGCCTCATCCATATTTCTAGCTTCAGATTCTTCCGAGCAATCTAAGTGCAGGATCCTTCTAGATTTTACTACTGGAATTTTTCTCCCAATGTTTTACATTAGTCGTACTTGCATTTAATTCAGCTGCAATTTTGGTTGTAGGCAGTCAGCTTCATTGAATCTTCTTGAAACATTCAACTTAGGTTTCATAAAATTGTAACTCTTTCTGTTCACTCTGACATTTTACAGATCTACATAATATTTGATTATTTGACATAAGTATAATAACAAGTAGAACTGGCAGACACTGGTGGAAGCAGAAACACATAGGCATACTAAAAAGAAGCATACTAGCTACAAGTTTTCAACATGCCAATGGACACCAATAGGTGTGTTTATGGAGGGGATGGAGAACATGAAATAATCCACCAAGTTGGTCAGATGGAAGTCGTAAGAGAGCTTTTGTTATCCTGAAGTCGGCAAAAGCATCTTGCACCTCTAAATATAATACAATTTTTGGCTTTCATAATGATAACAACTAACATTTGGGTAATGCTTTACAGATCTCATATAATCTTTACAACACCTCAGTGAGGTAAACAACCTGGCATAAAGAAACTGAGAAACTGAGGTTCTGTAAGTTTAAGAAACTTTCACATAGTCAAATAGCTAGATACCTTAATGCCAGCTTATATGACCTTTTGCAACAATCCTTAAACTTTATTCTTTCTCAAGTGGTGTCCATCACCCTTCCTCACAATGCAGATCTTATATTTCAAGTTCTTGAATCTATAACCAGAGCACTGAGGTGATTTTCCAGACACCAAGAGTGGTAGCTCTATGTATGTATGTATATATGTATGTATGTATGTACGTGTGTGTGTGTGTGTGTATCCCTTAGAGTTGTTTAAAGCATTTAACATGTAACTGAAGCAATTTCTCATTCAAGATTTTCAGACCAAAATAGCCTTTTGTCAGTTTGACTGCCTTGCTTGATACAATGAATGTCTCAAATGAAAATGTACTTTGTAGCATCCATTAAAAAAGACTTTGAAAGAGCTAGAGACGCTTAAACATTCACTCCTATTATTTAAATAAAAATATGTTCATCGTATATCTACTAGAAAAAGACTCAGGAAAGATAAGTCTGCTGCTAAAAACTGATAGCATACCAGTTGAAGGATAACAATAATGGCCAATATTATCAAGCCATTGATACTTCTTTCAGATAGATAATTTTCACATTTCATTTAATCTCTAAAATAGGACCATGAGGTTGGAACTGTCATCATCCACATTATACTTATTAGAAAACTAAAGCATGGAGAATTTAAGTAATTTACTCAATGCCGCAAAATTCTTTAACGGCATAGTTGGGATTTAAACCTAGATCTTTCATTTCAAAGCCTGTGCTTTTAATCATTATGTTTTGATAACTGCAACTTTTCAATTTCTTTTCTTTTTTTTTAGTCTCTCAACCGGGAAAAAAAATCCAATTGAAAAGGATAGACTAAACATTGGTAAAAGACATGTATAAAAGATAGCTGATGAAGCTGTGAGAGAGTTCTCAGTTAATCTAGTCCTTGGGCCCAGTGGAATTATTTTCCAGAAAACTTAGAATTCCTGACTGGACAAACTTGCAAAAGAGATTCCTCAGCATCCCTGGATATTCCTTATGGTGGAGAGCAGGAGAGGTGTGGATAGCCTAGAGCTGATTCATTTCCTGCTTTGCAAATCAGGAGGTAGTGCATTTCCCAAATTGTAAGCCAGTAACCTTGGTGTTAATTTAGGGAGAAATTTTAACACAAATATACTTAAATGGATTTGTTGCATACACATAAAGAAAAGCTATGATCACTCAAGCCCAATGTGAATTTTCCAAGTTCTGGTGGATTTATTTCACTGATACTCTCTTGATACTCTTTATACCCACTTTTCCCTACACATCTGTACGCTCACAGTACTCCTTGTGTGACGTCTCTGCTCAAATGTCTTTGTATTGGTAAGACCTTCCTTGACCATCTACATATCAGTTAGCAACCTCTCTCCCATTACATATTCTCCTTATTTTTATTTTTTCAATTGCACGTGTCACCATCTAATACATATATTTTCTCTGTAAACAATAGACTGTGGTCTCCATGGGAGATGTGCATGTATCTGCTTTGTACACTGTCACATAAATGCATCTAGACAGGATCTGCTGTTCAAGGCATGAATGAATATATTTGCTCTTTCAATTTATCCTGTCATCCAGTCCCATGGCCACTCATTTTTCTCATTTTGTTTTCACTTCCTCATCCACCTAGAAGTATGACGGACAATTTCACTGTTGGTTTTACCAATACTAAATAACAGTGCCAGTAACATTGCCATTCTTGCTTCTGGTCCTTTTGCTGTGCCCATTCTGTAAAAACCTAATACTGGGTCCATTTGGGCACCCACTTCCTCCATTCCTACACCAGAAATGTAGAGACAACAGAGATGCAGAAACACCAGAGATACAGAGAACCGCTGGAGAAAAATCACGCAACTTTTCACGTTGGTAATAATGTCAATTAATGGTCTGACACTTAAGCTAGACCCTCACTGCAGCCAAAACACTTCTCAATGGTGCTAGTCAGTTCTTTTTCTTGGTTCCCTTAGAATTTGGTTGAAATTTTCCCTACATTCCTTAGGTCGCCAACCCAATTGCCTTCCCACTGACTCTGAGTTTGTGTCTTCATTTCTTTCTTCCCAGAGGCAGGATCTCCGATAACGTGTTGCCTCCCTGAATCCCCCTTACAAGCTTCCTGTAACTACATCTATTCCTGTGACTACACCTCTTCCCTTGAATCTCACTTGTGACGAGTTTCTCCTCTTAATTCAGCCAAATCCTCCACTTGGGCTCTGGATCCCATCCCCTTCTCTCAACTCAGGGTTTTGACTTTATCAGGCCCTACTCTTCTGTGTCTTCAACCACTCCCTCTCTTTGACTCCTTTCCCTTGGCAAATAAACATATTCAGCTCCCCTTACCCTATCTTATAAACAACACTCACTATCAGCCCCAAATGCTCAGACAACTAACTTCTCTCTGTCCTTTTACAGACAAGCACCTTGACTCTCTAGTCTACACTTGCTATGGTCACTTCCTCCTCATTAACGATTCTGGTGCTGGCTGTCTTTAGACTCTATTTTAATAATTATAATAGCTACCATTTACTCACTGTTTACTATGTATCAGGCGCTCTACTACACAGTGTAATATGCATTACTTCATTTTAATTTCTTAACAATCCTTTAAGGTAAGTATTACAATTCCCATTTTACAGATGGGAAAACTGAGGTTTTGAATGGCTATCTAACTCACCTAAATGGTTAGCGATGGTCCTAGGTTTTAAATCTGGACAGTTCAATGCTAATTATCCCACCATTACCAACTGCATAATAATATGCACACTTTGAGAAAGACTGTTCTACATCAATGTATCTATCTTAGTCTTGAGCTCCTTTATATCCCACTGATGTGACTGCCTTTTCCAGTCACCTGCAGGCTTGCTTGACTCCTCTGGTCTTTTCAGTATTTCTTCACTGCACCTGGATCACTGTTTTTGGAGTTTTATTTGCTGGACCCTTTTTTTTTTTTTTTTTTGCTTCATCTGAGGTATTTTGTTATTTATCTGGCAAATCTGGCAAGGAGGTTTCTCTTACGTTTTCCCATAAAAGATAAAAGAATATTTATTCTAAGAAATCTAAAGAGTTTTCTTTACAAGGGTACTGAGAATATTAAATCTGGGTACTCTTTGCATTAAAGTTCAAGAAATCTAACAAAGATGATTGAAAGTTAAAAAGACTATTTCTAAATCAAGATGATAGTTTGAGCACCAATGATAGATTGAAAACTTCTACCTCTGTATCAAACATATGGAAATGATAAAGAAAAAAGATGGCTGAACTCAAAAATAAAAAGGCAAGGAAAACTCAGAGGATCAGAAATGGAGAGAGGAGTCAAGCTGGTAGGTAGGAGTTAAAGCCAAGAAACCTCAAAATAAACCATTATAGGAAAAACAAAAGGGTGAGAGGATCCACAGAATGCAGGAAAGTAGATAAAAAGAAGCATAGAAAAATTGTGGTAAATATAAAACATATAGCTGAATGTCATAAATAAGTCCAAATATGTCAGCAATTGCAATAAATACATGGAAAATGAAGATACTGAGATTGCATTTTTAATGATGCAGGTATATGCTCTTTAAAGAGACATATCTAAACCAAAATGACACAGAAAGGTTGAATGTAAAATGATGAAAAATTTATAACAGAAATAACCCACTGAGAAGATATAATAATCATGTATTTGCATGCACCTAACAACACACTATGAAATATAAAAAGCAAAAGTTGATAGAATTAAAAGAAGAAATCAACATACAAAATAGTTGATACAAAGAAATAGTAAAAAAGAAAAGAAATACTAAATAGAAAGATTTGAGTAATATAATTAATAAGATTGATTTAATGGATAGATAGATTTATAATAAATAGATAGATAATAAGATTGATTTAATGGATAGATAGATAGATAGATAGATAATGGATAGATAGGTAGAGGAAAACTGATACGAATGACAATTTAAAAAAAAGAGGCTGCTCTGATGTGCACCAGCTGAACACCAGCCCTCCAAACAATCCTAAAGGGAAATCGATGAAAGACATGTGAACACAGAATAGTCCTCTCTCAGAAAAAAGAAAAAAATGAAATTTGAAATGAATGTTTTCCTTCAAGCAGGGAATTAGCTTTAATTAAAAGAATAGTGAAGCCAATTGCTTGAAATTATAATATTTTAGGTTGAGCCATGTGAAACGGCCATTTTTATAAGTGAAAGATGGTCCAAAACTGACAGTTCCATGTGGTTCAACCTCTATATTCTTCATTTATCCATGGTATTGTAAATTGCTAACATATACAGAATATTTCAACCTGTGGATCTGGAGACAGAACTTGCCTACTCACTAATGGGCTTGAAACTAGTTTTCAAATAAGACTAAAACTTGATTCTACTCAAATATATACGGCAGTTTTACAGAGTTATGTTTTCCCGGAATTCAATATAAAAAACCATTTTACGGCTCACCAAAAACATAATTCTTTGTCAAAAATTGTGAAATATGCTTGGATGATTATTAAAAGTCTAAAGTTGAATGAGAGAAAATCTAATTCAACTTAAATTGGTTGGATTTACTAACAGCTTTTTTTTTCATTGTACACCCACCAAAATCATCTTCTTTGTATCATTACACTATAAAAATTCCAGTAGATTTGGTTTTTGAAATAGCATCACTGTTGGTGCCCTTAACTTTAAAAGCCTCTCACAAAGTTTAAGAACAATCTTAAATAGAACACAAGTGCTCAGACAGTTTCTAAACACTGTATTTTGACAGATTATTTTAGCAAATCAAAAATGAAGAAACCAAATAGTCAATAACAACGGAAATTTCTTAGTTTTTATTCCTATTTTCTTCCCTTCTTTACTCTCTGCCTTCCTCCCCTACTCCCCCCTTTCCTTCCCTTTCTTCAGTCTTGAAGCTAATATTAAAAAGTGTTAACAATTATTAACACTGATTAATAGCAGTATGTCTTGGTCTTGTACCTTAATATGTTTTTCACATTTCTCTACAAAAAGAGAAATAAAAAGAAAAATGTTTTTACCTTTTCCACCTTTACAGTGAATCACCACAATGTTTCTTTTATCCTCAGCCATCCACTCAATGACTTCCTTCGAAAGAGTCAGCATCTCTCTGATTTCAAATGTAAAATTTTTAGTTGAATTAAAGTACTTCAAAAAAATTGAGCTCAATTCATTTAGCCCTCTTCTGACAGCCAACTTGGCAAGAAACTTACTTTAGAGTGGGCACATTGTGATCATCAATCATGATTCGATGGACCCTGTGGTGGAAACGCTTAGGATTGTAAGATCTTTCACCTAAAATAGATGATGCATGGGTCATACCTCTATATCTAATAAACAAAGTAAATGATCAAGTTATGAATAAGTTATGCTTTTCTGTTAGAAATTCCTTATTCACCTTTAAAAGGAGCTTTCTGACTGGCTCCTCCTGCTCTAAAAGAAACTTAAGGGTCTCAAAAATATAAGGACAGTAGTGGTTTGTCCATCTTGAGTAACCTAAGTTCAACCTATTTTGGTTTGCTTAATAGGACTTGCTTTTAATTTTCTAGCAGGCTACTCATTACATTATTATAGGGTAGTTAAGCACCACAGAGCAGAAGCAAATGTGGTCGACCAAAATGTTTGCCTCCTGAAAATGATAATTTAATGTACAGAAAGAGGAGAAAATCAAGAAAGACAAAGTAGTAAGCTGAGATATAATATGTTTTCTACACCGTTTTCTTTTTTTTCTGTGTAGGGCCCTGCTCTCCTCACACCCCACTCCTAGTGGGTTAGAGAATGAGTTTGTTGAATTATCTGTCTTCAAAACAGGAGCTGGCAGGAAAAACAGAAATATTTTCTTCACCTAAAACCACTAGAGCATACAGACTCCTAAAATGGCTCCGCCTCTACCCCAGCCTCCTGTCTCGCTCACGGGGCACTTCGTGCTGTTGAGCTATCTTTTCCCACCAAATAGGGCCAAGAGCAAGATGGAGATTTTTTAACTCACTTCCCACCACTACCAAATACTTATGACTAAATGAAATGTAAAAACTGAATCGTCTTCTTACGTGCAGTGATTTGTTTTCTATCTATAGTAGGAAAATATCTAGTTAAGTACGTACTGCATAGATTGTAGACTTGGTAGTGGTTTCGATGCTTGGTGTCCAGGAACCGCACAACTTCCTAAAATCGATGGACACATATATTACATATATCCACATGGCACCAACATAAGCCACTTCCTAGGAGTAGCCTGAAATGGTTATTACCTTTTATTCACTTGTCCCTCACTTAGCACCTTTTAGGGGAGATTCAGGGACTATAAGAGTATGTGCATTCCAAATCACATCTAACCCACTGATAGTTTTCAAATAGCCCACAAGGTTGTGCTTGACTACCCTGATTAACCTCTACTATAAATACACATTGTTTAAAGATACCAGACAAGGAAATTAGCTGGTTGACTAGTTTTAAGTGAATTTACTCCTACTCATTAATTCGCAGTACTATATGATTCTTATCTAGATCTAATTCTACATAGATATGTATTTTAGATAATGATCTGGATTTTACCATCTACCTAAGCATTACTTAAATAAATAAATGCAAAAAATGTATGTATGATTGTGTGTATGTGTGTGCATGACAGAAAAAGATAAACACATTATGTCAAATTTTAGATAAATGGTAACAATATGGAGAATTTCTTGGCTCATCTGTGTTTTCCTATTTTCTAAAATGAATATGTATGTGTGTATGTGTATATATGTGTATGTTATACACACATATATGTATATATGTATAACTAAAAATAATAAATTGTGGTTATTATTTAAAATACAGTTAATATCACCATACTAATACAACAATATTTCCAGCAAACTTATCCAACTGCAACACACACATGTGCATGTATCTCTGCCAAAAACAAAAGTGACTGTAAAAAATGTCAAAAATTGATTAGTACAGTACCCTTATAGCAATGTTTACTGGCTTAATATTGAGAAAAAGAAAAATTAAGGTATCAAAATGATCAATTTGTTAAATTGGTTATCCCTGTCAGGAGGAAATAATAAATCAAAAAGAGAAACACTCTGAGTCTGCATAGCACTGTGGTAGGGGGGATAAATAGTCTTACACGTGTCAAAAATGTGTGGGATCCCTACACCAAGATAAAATCCAGATGGACTGAGGTATCAAATATACAAAGCCACAAATATCTCTAAGAAATGTAAATGAACATCAATCAATTCTTTGGATGAGGAAGAACTAGGGATTATCAATGGAAGATCAACAGATTTAGGTTTGACTTCACAAAAATTTGAAATTTCTGTTTAAAAAAAGCCACAGTACAACAAACAAATGACAGGAGATTCTTCAGTAAAATTGAGAGAATAAGGACTATGCCTAGTGTAATCTATAAACTAGTTATAGTAGTACAAACTAATAACACAGTAACAACAATTTAAAGATTACTCTCTCACCCTATAGATAAATAGGCCATAAATAAAAGTGGCAATTCACAAAAGAGAAAATCCAACTGGCTAACAACCTGCAAAGATAAATATTTAGCCTCACCAATAAAGATGCCAAAACAGTAATGAAATGCCATTTTCACCCATAAAATTAGCCTTTCCTTTTTAATGAGAAGACCCAATGCTGGCAAATATGGCATGAAAATTCCTTGCAGGCCAGTTAATAAGTACATTTCAAGAAAAGAAAATTGAAGGTTAATATCTCATTAGTATATACAAAAATTTCTAAATAAAATATTAGCAAATAGAATCTAATGATATATTAAAAAGGATAATACATTAAGACCAAAGGGGGTTTATTCCAGGAATAGAAAATATTGTTTTAATATTCGAAAATCTCAATGGAATAAGAGAAAAACATTTTGATTATCTCAGTAGATGCAGAAAAAGTATATGATATATTCAGCACCGATCGATGATGAAAAACTCTTAGCAAACTATAAATAAAATGGAAGTTTCTTAATCTGGTAAAGGATAGCTACAAAAAGCCTCTAGAAAATATCATTCTAATATTGAAATAGCTAATTCTTTCAACCTAAATTTGGGAACAAGGCAAGGCTGTCTAGTCTTACCACTTCTATTCAACATTACATTGGAGGTCCTAGACAGCTGAATAAAGAAAGAAAAAGAAATGAAAAGTACAAAAAGTGGGATTAAAGTAGTAAATTACATGATTATGTATGTAAAATATCCCAAAGAATATACAAATTAATTATTAAAATAAATGCATGAATTTATGAAGGGTGCTGGAAATACATACAAAAATCAGTTATATTCCCAGCAAATAATTAGAAAATGAAAATTTAAAAATACCATTTAAAATAGCATCAAAATCCATCAAATAGGGATAAAGCTAACAAAAGATGTGCAAAGCCTGTACAGTGAAAATACTGCTAAAAGAAATTAAAGAAGACCTAAATAAATTCAGAGATATATTATGTTTATGGGTTGCAAGACTCAATATTTTTAGATGTTGATTCTCCCCAAGTCAAGCTATGTAGTCAATGTCATCCAAGTTAAAATACCAGCAGGGTATGTGTGTGTGTGTATGTGTAAATTAACAAGCTGATTCTAAAATTTATATAGAAATTCAAAGGACCTAGGAAAGTCAAGATAGTTTTAAAGAAGTACAGGTTTCCTGGGTTGGTGAGCAGGTGGAAATGCTCACCGGAGAAAAGTGAGAGAAAAGGGAGCCTGGAGAGGGTTTAGAAGCTTTGTGCCCCTTCCCCCATGCATTGCCCTATGCATCTCTTCTATCTGGCTGTTCCTGAGTTGTGTCCTTTTCTAATAAAGTGGTAATCTAATCACCAAGTAAATAAACATCAAATGAAGATGCTGTGGAAGCTGAGGAGCATGAGGTAAAAAGACTCAAGTTTGACAAAGAAGGAGAAGTCAGAGAGATGGCCAAACAACTTCAAGTGAAATTTCTTCAGTTATGATAGAAGAAACAAAATCATCTTCATCTAAGAATAAAGACAAACAAAGTAGTTGTATCAGGCAGCACTGTACAGAGCAGGATGAAGAGGCAGAAGAGAGTCTTTAATGACATCAACAGAAATGATCCCAGAAAGGAAAAAAGTCAAGAAAAAGAATCTGATGCCTTAACTAACTGTGAATGAAGAGACTTCTGAGAAAAATAACCAAATGGAGGAATCTCATTGGTCTCAAGCTGAGAAAGATTTACATTCTGAAGGTAGTGCAAATATAAGGCCCTGTAAGTAGCGACTGTGACTGCCATGAAACAGAAGAATTAGTAGGATCCAATACCAGTAGACATGGAGAGATTCTCTCAGAATCATCCATGGAAAACGATGATGATGCCAGAGAAGTCACTGATGACAAGACTATTGGAAACATTTAGATGCAGTATTTTACATACAGTTCTAGTTTTATACTGTATCAAATTCCTATGTAATAAAGTGGAGGTTTAGTTTTACAAGAGAAGTAGGTTGTAAAATAAAGTACTTTATGGGATACATCCTGAGAGAGTTGTTCATATAGGAACAGTGAATTATCAGCTCCTCTGGGTCCTGCTTATTATTGACAATTTTTGGTGGGCAGAGTCTGGTTAATCAGTGGTTTGTGTATAGATTTTTTTAAATTTAGAATTAAAGTTTTTAAATGGGAAGGTAATAATTACAATTTTTAAACTTTGAGGACAGTATCACATTTAGTTTATACATACGCAAGAAAGCTTTTTGTCTTGTCTTTTTCTGACAGCTCTAGAAGTTTTCCTATTTTGGTCATAGTTTCCACATTTTACCATGTGAATTATAGGGTTTTGTGGTAGTTATATATTATTTATATTTATAAATATACATTACATATAATTCATCTCTTACAGAAACAGAAAAATATAAAATTTGCCTCCTTAGAATAATATTGTACATTTACATGTAATCTAGTATACAGGGTATATTATATCACACATATAATAACATATTATATAATATAACGTGGGATATAATACATATTATAATAAAATAATAAATAACATATATTATGTTATGTAATATGATTAAGTACAATTATATTTATATAATATATACCATATAATATATTATATATAAAATATATAATTTTAAATACAAATATACGTATATTATTCTAAGGGAGGCCATGTTATATTTTTATCCTTCTATAAGAGATGAATTTATATTATTATATAAATTATATATATTTATAAATGGAATAATATATATGTATATATAATATGCATTAAATTTTTTACCTGAAAGAGTATATTTTTAGGAGAATACTGCCACCTACGTGTTATAAGTTATATTAAATTTATAACTCCATAGTCTGTTTACTGAGAAAAATGAGCATTTGTTAGATAAATACCCTTACCTTAATGGGATTCCTATAGAAAGAGTGTTTTCCAGAAGATGGGAATGACATGGCAATAATACGCCCTGGAAGTCAAAATAGTCACTATTACAGATGTTATTATACATGTGAAACAATAAATGAGAACTTAATTTACATATAATCAGACTCTTTTTTCATAAAAAAGAAATTTCAGGATTGAGAATGACAAAAAAGCTAACTAACCCTCAGAATAATCAACATAACATATTAAAATATCCAATATAATGACCACTAAACTCACACAGTGCTCCCAAGACTCAACTGCTTCCAGCCAAATGCAACAGATTTGTGTTGATCTCAGTCTGGAGCTGCCCCCATGGTGAGAATTTCTTATCTGAACACTAAAGAAAAACGAGAGATCTGGGATCCAGCAATTGTGGGAACTCCCAGGGTGCTCCAGTGCTCCTGACTCAGAAACCTGAGACCTACAAAGGGTTCCAGCAAGAGAACAGGTCTCTCTGAGATCCTTGAGACCCAGGATAACTAGTAGAACTCAACAAATTCTAAACCAAACAAATGGAGTCAGCTGAAAATTCCTTCAACTCCCTGTACTGTAACCAAGTAACCCTGATTTGGGATGACAATGGAGATTTTCCATTGTCAGGGTTAAACTACAAATATGTCACACTACCATAGTGGTAGATGTCTTCACAGATAAAGAATGCTTTAGACAAGGTAAGAACCAAAATAAACATATAATTACCCACACACAAGAAAAATGTGAAGTTAATGTAAGTAAATCAACAGTTAAACTTCACAAACCAGTAATGTAAGTGAGGTCTAAGTCAAATCCATCCTTCCTGTATCGCCGTTTGTTTCCTGAAACCTGAGAGTTTAAAACAATCATTAATTTGTAAAATATAAATCAACATAAAAATAAAGAAGATTATATACATATCTATAACACTCGCCAGTATTTCCCGAAACACAAACATTTTTCTGAATCACAAACATGTTTTGCCCACTTACCATCCTTCTGGTCAGTATTTCAAGATGTCTTTTTTGGTAAGCCAGATGAAAAACTCTCATCAGAATGATAAGTCGTAGAGGTCGAAATATAATTGCCAATCTAACAATAAATTTTAAAGATCCATTTTTACTACAGAAATAGAGGATTTTGTCAATATGGACTAAGTCTTGAGCAGTGATTCTTAACCAGGGGCAATTTTGTACACCCCACCTATCCCCAAGCCTCTCACCCACTTACCCAAGGGATATTTGGCAATGTCTGGAGGCATTTTTGGTTGTTGTAACTGTGTGTTGAGGGGGTGCTACTTGCATCCAGTGGATAGAGGACAGAAAAGCTGCTAAACACCAATGAACAGGACAGCTTCCATAACAAAGAATTATCTGGTCCAAAATATCAATAGTGCTGAGATTGAGAAACTCTGGTCTAGAGAGATAGCTATATGATGGATGCTTAGAATTTGTGGATTTAACTTTTGTAGCTTAAGATGAGCATTTTTCAATCTTTTCCCCATCAAACAAACTGAGGGTTCTTGTTCACCTGTGTTACTCCCATCAGTAACAGAGGTTCACTACGCTACTAACACACATCAGGCAGGCAGTAGATTGAGATACTTCCCAAGTGTGCTAGCTACTGTCTCTCCTGCCATCAGAAAAAAACACAATGGCAGAGAACTGATGGTTTGGACTAGTGCTTCTCTAACTTGAGTGCACACACTGATTCAGTAGGTCACTGGGGCCTGCGGTGCTTTCCTTCTTGCATTTCTAGCTCTTAGATGATGCTGAGGTTGTAGGTCAGAGGACCATACTGGCTCCAGCTATTTTCAAACAACTCCAAAAGCCTATCGCATAACATCAAGTTTCACTAGCACCTGAATTGAAGTCCTGGGAAGCTGGAGTGCAGAAAGAAGCAAGCTATTAGACTAATAAATAAGCCTAATGAGCCACCCAACATCTACATCCCAGTACGCATTTGTTCTTCTTTTCCTCATCGCCAAAGTAGAAAGAAGAAAAGCCATCAGTTCTTCATACACATTTTAGTTTCCTGATCCCCAACAGTTCTGATTTTGCCTCAGCTTTCTTCATTCCAATGATACTGCAAAATTCCACCTCTGTGTTGCTATCCACGTCACCTGGTTTTCTGTTCCATTTGCTTTTTGAGAGAATTATCATTGGAGTCACTCAAGTTTTGCATATGCTCAAACCAATACTCTCTTTGTTATAGGAAAAACCCAGGAATTTCATGTGTAAGGAATTTGTGATTGAAGCTTAAACGGGAATTTAGTGGGAATTTCAAAGTATAGCGAAGTTAAAGTTAGTACAAGAGGCAAAGTCCCCAGTTTCTTCTTTGAGTGCTCCATCTTCTTCATTCGACCAAAGGTACGTAGTGCGTACACCCTTCATGGATTCCTAAATACCACCAGCCTTTAGTTTCTAAGTATGTGGAAATTTATCTAAACATTTCATTTTCAAGCAGCTTATCTGGCATAGAATCATCACATTCAGAGTTAAAAGATTATACAAAATGAAATCCATAGAAAATGCAAAAAAAAAAAAAGACAGTTTAAGAAACGTGAATCATGTCTCTTACCTGGGGATATCATTAAAATAACTGAAGTCATAAAAAATGTAAATTATATCAATCAGTAGAGTCAGCAGAAGAATGACAGCATCTAAGGAGTTAAGTAAATCAGAGAAATATCGTTGCATCCTATAATGTAAAACAAAAAATACAAGTTTATGCTCCCCCAAAGAAGAGACAGGGAAATTTTAAAAGCAAGAATTATTTGACTCATCTCCATTAACAATTCTATTTTAATGAATTATCTAAAATGCATTTACTAGACTAGACAGAGAAAATTATTCATATTCATTATTTTATACATATATATGACAAAAGCATAAATATTGCAGTTTAAGTTCAGTTAAGAGATATAACCAAACCATCAAACAAGAGGCAAGCAATGCCTTCACATAGGTGGGAGAGAAAGGTGGGATGTTGGAGAGTACTGTTGGGCAGTGGAAGCTGAACATGTCACAGCCTTAGAGCAACCGCGGCTGTGAGGAGGGCAGAAGAGGAGCTTGTGAGAGGCAGACAGGTCCACTATTTTGGCCTGCGAACTCATCATCTGCCTTTGTACCTAGAGTGGAATCCCAATGGGCTGGTATGGCCTCCCCTGCAAAAGCTGAACTTGCACCCACTGCACCTTCCTCCCCCCAACGCTGGCTCCTTCAGCTGTGGGCACTGGTGATCCGCGGGAAGGTTCTAGGGTAGCTTCCACTTCTAGGGTAGCCCCTTTCAGGCTCTGAGTAACCCGGGAGTGGGCAACTGTCCTTAGCTCAAAGGCATGAGGGTAGAGTTCAGGAGGAGAGGAATCAAGCTGCCTTCTGAAAGGCTCTGGATGAAGTGAGGCCAGGGAACTTAGTCTCTGACTTCCACAGCAGTCCAGCTCTAAGGCTTGGCTTACTCCATCCACCTTCTCAGAAAGTCAGCAGCGGAGAAAATCAACTGCTGCCTCACTACTAAGCCTCGCTGACAGGATGAGCATGCCTCAGATCTCCTGTGTACCTTAACAAAAGTTTTTATTTTAACTGAGGTAGGGGATTGTTCATGATCTATTTTCTAGTATTTAATATGCTATCAGATTTTATTTAGATTCAATTCTTAATGAAAGTATTAATATTTATACTTCACATACATGTTCCTCTTAATAATGTGCATGTAGACACATCAGCTGCCTTGTCCCATTTTGCAAACCCATTAAGCTTTACCTGTTGAAGGAACCATCTAGAATACATTATTGGAGACTAGAGTGACAGTTACAACAAAAATATTAAAGCCCAATCTAGTAGAAATTGGGATTTGGATAGTTGTTTCTCTGGTGGACCGTGCCTTCGAGGAGAATTATTTTGATAAAGAGGGACAAATTTGGTTGTGTTGACCTGGTAATTACTTTGGGATGCTTCTCATAGCACTACAAAATAGCTTTATATGTTTTTAAAAAATTAATCAAACTTACCCTTCTACACATACTCGAAGAAGAACATCCATTAAAAAAAATAAAGCAATAGCTAAAGAAATTGAACGATATTCCAAAGGAATATACACTTTGCTATCAGAGATGAATTGATCTGCGATGATAAGAGACATGTCCACAAAGACGAGCAAGATTCCAAATATTCTAAAACAAACAAACAAATAAATAAACAGAATAAAGATGAATTGGTTTTCACCTCTATAGTTAGACTACATTTAGCCCAGGGATCTGATACTAAAATGTCATTATTTAGGATTAAACTGTCAGTGGCAGGGAGAACTGTGTTGTCTTAGAATTTCAACAAAATTACTCAGTTTTCACCCAATAGAAGCATTTAGGAAAATAAAATTCCCACAAAACCACTTCATGTTATCATGCTCCTTTATAATAGACACATCAGACTAACCCTCCAACATAGAACTGTCAAACTGAATTAAAATTACTTATCTCTGCTTGTAAACTCTTCTTAAAATTCAAGAACTTTACAAGAGGTCTCTACGAATTTCTCATAGTAAATAAAACCTCATTAGTCTTGATAATTATTAAGAATTTAGTGATAAAAACCAAGTGAAAGCATGACTAACATAAGCCCTAAAAAGACCACTTTGACCAGTAAGATCTTTTCATCAGTGAGATTTTCAGCAAGTATATGATTACACATTAATGGATGTTTCTAGCATATGCTGGGCACATGAGAAGGACTTCGATTCCAAAAATATATACATGATTGAACTCTAAAGTAACTCCGAAGCCTTTCTCTTACGTATTCTAAACACATTATCCATAAATTGATTACACTATTTGTAGAATCTATGAAGATGAATTAATTAGTCTTCAAAGTACTTTTTTCCAATTGCAACACAAATTAAAATATTATAAATTTAAAAGGAGGCAAGTATATTGTGTGAAGCTGTATGATAGTATGAAATCTTGCCATCATGTGGAGAAGAAGCCTAAATAGAATGCTTTCAGAATTAAGGAGTAATTCGAGACAAATAAGGTATTTAATAAAACACTTTACTTGTAATTGTAGAATTTTAAAGTGCATGCATCATTATTTTTACTTTTCCAGGTAGGAAAAAACATACTAATATGTTACCATTAGACTTAGGGGAATGCCGTTTCTTTGCAATTCTTAATGTTCAGGTTAAACTAACCTTCCAAGATAAATTAGATTACATTATATGGGACACGGGGGCTATTTAGTAACATACTGACAGTGGAAATGCTTTTTTTCTCCTCCTAGATCCTTTCTCATTAAAACAAAATTCACATTAAATGGATACATATTTAATTACCTCTTTTTTTAGGGTCTCACATACCTGATTATGAAAGATGATACAATTAAGCGTATAACTTTCTTAATCTCTTGGCTGCAAAAAGAAGTAAAAATAAAATTCAAGAGTTTTCAAGTTTATCACAGATTTCTTCTAACATATAATATGAATTTAACCAATAAACAAAGGCCTTTATAAATATAATTTTAAAAGAAAATTCTTCAGAAGTTGCATAACAAGGTGCTTTTTACTAATAACTAAAATTTTCACATTTCTGCTTCATGATTTTTTTTTTACTTTCATATGTGGAATATGAATAAAACACCAAACTTTAGATGTCTAGTAACATTTCCTTTGCCTATAAAGCCCCAACCCCACCTTTATGGTAATATTAAGCTTGGCGTCATCAACTAAAGCAACATAGCGTGGAGATAGAGGGAGTGATAGGAGAGACCTGTGTTCCAGTTCTCCCATTCATGAGCTGTGGGATCCTGGGCAAGTCATCAAACCTTGGCCAGACCTATTTCCACAGCAATCAAAGAAGGGACTTCAGGCATGGGTAGGGAGCACCCATCTTGTCCTGTAATATTCATCTCTTGAAACAAGACATCCCATGAATATGACAGTTAAACATTAATGAGAGTCACATTTGGAGTTGCAAGTGCTCTTTGCGGGTAATTTAATAAGGAATTTTAATAAGATGCATTTCAAAGGAGAAATAACATACAGACTGGGCTCCTTCCATTAATAGGAGGAGGAAGAGGAGCCTCTTTGATGAACTCCACAGTTATGCCTCATTTTATCCTATGGCTAAAGACAAGGTAGCCACTGGGGTGCAGTTTCATGCCCTGCTGAAGCTTCCAACACAGGACACAAATTCCACTCCAAGTGGGATCAAGCCCAAGGCAGTGCTCATAGCCTGTGCCCAAGACTGAAGAATGGAGATGATGGATGAAGAACAGAACTAGGGCACCACCAAAATTGGCCACGGATGAATACTCTTAGGCTAACCTGGGATACAAGAGCTCCCCACTCCCTCTAATCTCTCCCTCCTTTACCTGCACCCACAACCTCTGCCCAGGCTTAGTGAGTTGAGGCTGACATGGATGGGAACTGATTGGCCAAAAGAGGTGAATTTCCCCCTGAGGTTACCATTCTCTTAATACAAGCCCTTTCTCAACCACACAGACTACTGGATCTCCAGATAGCAATGAAATGTTATAATAAATCTGAACTTGCCTGACAAAGTGAACACACAGAACCATGACTGACAGAATCATGGGGGCACAAAGGTATGACTTAGGATGGCTTCAGGGCCTCCTATCACTTTCAGTGCCTCACAAAACTACCCCAAGTAAATATGCAATTGAGATTTTTTAAAAACAGTGTGCTATGTAAATGGAACTTCAAACAATATGTTTAGAGTTTGCAGGGAAAGGACTGTGACTCATTGACTCTATATCCAGGAAAAGTACTGTTCATATTTAGGAGCAACAGACAGATACTCTCCAACATGAAGCAACTCAAAGCATAGCAGCCACATACCTTTCCTAAAAACAATTACTCCAAGTGCTCAAGCCAACTGAGCAATGAGTCAAAAGGAAGAATGCGGGAGTAAGAAAGATACCTTATAGAGACAAGGTTAAGAAATTAAATCATAACAATTCAGAACTGTCTAAATAATCATTGTTAATGGAGCACATGGAACAAATGATTCTAAAAACAAAGATAATCTAAGATTCTTGATAATACCATGGACTTAAATTTGCAGGTTTTCTCACACAACTTAGGATTTAAGGTTTGTAAGAAGATAGAAGTAAAAGCAAGTCTCATTTCTTCTCTTTCCCAGGTACAAGTCTAGTGTTAACCTGGATACTGACGGAGAAACAAGGGCACAATTATGTTCTCTAAAAATAAGTTTATAACTTTCATATCATTAAAAATTGACAAGAATAAAAACAATGAATTAATAGCAAAATACAGAAAAATTTAAAGATAAAATATGAAGAGAATGTTTAACACAGAAAACAAAGGAAGATGATAGCAAATAAAACCTAAAATACCAGAAATGATAACAAATACAAGCACGTTACTGTCATATTAAATACTGGCAAATACTCTCAGATAAGTTTAAAAACTAAATGCACAATATGCTATATACAAGAGACAAAAACTAAATTAAAATGATAGTTTGAAAATAAAGAGATGGACAAAGATATGAGATGCAAACGTTAAATCTCAAAATATTAAAAGTTGTAATATTAATATCAAAGTTGAATTCAAAGTAAACATATTAACTATGACCAAGACATCTTATATTGATAGAAGGTAGATTCTATAGGACATTAACAAGGCCATGTTGAAAAGAGGTGAGATGTGTATTGGGGTCAGGTCCTGTCTTTCCCATTGGACGCTTACTTCTCTGTACAGATGCTGGAGAAGGCATGTGGCCATACTCAAAGCACTAAGGGCACCAGGATGATTCTTTGGTCTTCCTGCTCTCACACTAGGGCTCTGGACTTTTCCCCCAAACTATCCACAACACACAAGGCTACATTCCCAGTTTATAGTGTAAACTCTGGTTGAAGAGAGCTGAGTCCAGCTTCAGATCTGATTCCAACCTAAGTTAGCTCATTAGAATTCTCTACCGGGGTTTGGAGAGGAAGCTCCAAAGTAACTAGGAGTGTCTTTTGCCTGGCTTGGTCCACAGGGTATGTACTTCCCTTGGGAGTATTGGTGGCAAAGATAAGATCTGAGTGTCTCTGGCCAAATACTATCTATTCTTAAATATATATATATATATTGAAATATAGAAACTTCTATTGTGCAGCAAACACATACTTAAAGAATTCGTATGAAATATTTGAAGAAACTCATCCTGTAATAAGACACAAAAAACTTCAATGTACTTTAAAATATAAAAATTATGCAGGCTATATTTTCTGACCACAATGTAATAAAACCATTGCAGTGGGAGAATACCGACATACAAGATATTTAATTGCATTTTATCATTACAGAAATTAAAAAGGTGCCATACATGACAACTTAGATTAAATGGAGATATTGCCTGAAAGACATGAACTACTAACATTTGCTCAAGAAAAAATAGATAAGCTGAATAGTCTAAAAGATAATATACCTTTTAAGGAAATTGAACTTGTAGTTTAAAACTTTCCAACAACAAAAAATCCAAGCCCAATTTTTAAGTGAAGAAATAATACCAATTCTAAACAAACTCTTCCAGAAAAGAGAAAAAGAGGACTATTTCCAAACTCATATTAAGAGACCAGCATTACCCTGATTATTCTATCTTTGTTAGACCAGCCAAATCAGTAAAGATGTTACATGACAAGAAAATTACCAACCAACATCCCTCATGAATACAGATGCAAAAATCCTTAACAAAACGTTAGGAAATCGAATCCAGCAACATAAAAAAGAAAATGCATCATGACCAAGTGGTGTTTGTTCCATGAATTCAAGGATGGTTCAATACTCTAAAATTAATGTAATTCACCATGTCAATAAACAAAGGAAAATAAAACATACAGTCATCTCAATAGATGTAAATTTTTTTTTCCAAAAAATTTAAGGTCCATTCATAATAAAAACTTTCAGCAAACTAGGAATAGAAGGGAACTTCCTTAGCCTGACAATGGACATTTACAAAAATCCCATGGCTAATATCATTCCTAATTGTGAAAGACTGAATATTTTCTCCCAATGATTAGCAATCCAGGATGTCAGTTCACTATTCTTCTATTCAAAATTGTATTGGAGGTTCTAGTCAATGCAATAAGGCAAGAAAAGGAAATAAAAGGCGTATAGATTTGAAAGGAAGAAATAAAACTCTATTTGTAGAAGATATGCTTGTCTACCCAGAAAATCCCAAGGAATCTACAAAGAAGCTAATAGAACTAATAAGTGAGTTTAATAAAGTTATCAGATAAAAGGTCAATAAACAAAACAATTATATTTCTATATACTAGCAATGAACTATTGAAAAATGGAAATTTAAGCAACTACACCATTTATATTAACACCAAAACCCACAAAACACTTTGGTGTAAATTAACGAAATATGTGCAGGATCTGTACACTGAAAATTACAAAACATGATTAAAGAAAAAAAGATTTTAAGGTAAGAGATGTACCATGTTCATAGATTAGAAGACTCAACATTGTTAAGATGTCACTTCTCCTCAAACCAAGCTATAGATTCAATACAATTTCTATTAAAAAATCACAGCACAATTTTTTGTAGATATTGATAACCTGATTCTAAAATTCACATGGAAAGGCAAAGTGATACCACTCCCTGATTTAAAGACTTACTATAAAGTTAAATAATCAAGACAGTGTGGTATAGAAGAAAGAATCGACACATAGAACAGTGGAACAAAATAGAGTCCAGAAATAGACTCTTGTACGTGGTCAACTGATTTTCAACAAAGATGCAACGGCAATTCAACAGAGAAAAAATAGTCTCACAAGAAATTGTAGTAGAATTATTGGACATACATATACAAAAGAACAGTCTTCAACCTATATCACACAACATACACCAAAACGAACCCAAAATGGATCCATGTACCTAAATGTAAAACCTAAAACTATGAAATTTCTAGAAGAAAACATAGGAGAAAATATTTGTGACCTTGGGTTAGAAAAACATATCTTAGACAGTACACCAAAAATCATAATCATGAAAGAAAAAATTGAATTTTATCAAAATTAAAAATTTCTGCTGTGTAAAAAAAAAAAACCAAAACAGGGACAAGCTACAGATTGGGAGAAAATATTTGCAAAATATTTATCTGATGAATTTGTATCCAGAACATATAAAGAACTCTCAAAACTCAACAATAAGGAAAAAGAATTTAAAAACAGACCAAAAACTTGGATAGACACTTCACCAAAGGAAATCAATGGATAGCAAGTAAGCATACGAAAAGATGCTCAACATCATTGGTCATTATGAAAATACAATTTCAAGTCTCAGTGAGATACCTCTACTCACCTATTACAATGTCTTAAAAAACAAAGTGAAAGAAAACAGACGGACAATACGAAGTACAGGCAAGGATGCAGAGCAACCAGAACCCTCATACATGTGAAACAGTACAGCCATTTTGGAAACTATTTTTTATACAATTAAACTACACTTTACCATAAGATTCAGCAATCCTTACGCCCACACAAAGACGTATATGCAAATGTTCATAGCCACATTATTCATAACAGGCCAAAACTGGAAATAATCTAAACGTCCATCAATGGGTGAATGGATAGGAAAATATGGAATATTCATATAATGGCATACTACTCAGCAATAAAAAGAAACAGACTACTGATACACGTATTTATATGGATGAATCTCCAATGCATTAAGCTATATGAAAGAAGCCAATTTCAATTGGCTACATACTGTTCAACTCAACTACATGACATTCTGGAAAAGGTAAAACTGTAGGGACAGAAAATAGATCAGTCATTGCCAGGGGCTAGATTTGGGGGAAAGGTTGAACACAAAAGGACTTGAGAAATTTTAAAAGGATGATAGAATTTTTCTGTGTCATGATTATGACAGTGGTTACACGAATCTATGTATTAGTCAAAACTCATAGAATTGCCACACAATGCATAAAATTCATTAAATATAAATTGTAGCTTAAGTTTTTAAAGAACATTTACTATGCTGTAAATTATACCTTAAGGTGTGAAAAGTGTGCTGTAATCAAAAGGCTAGTAAAATGATGGAATAAAATAAATTCTGGAAACAGAGCCGGTATGCAAAGATTCATAATAAAATAGAGAGACATTTAAAAATCACTGAAGAAAATAGAAATTTTTTCAACAATAGGTTCATTCATTCGACCAAAGTCATTGAGTGCCTACTACGTACTATGGTGCTGTTTTAGTCACTGGAGATACAGCAGTTAACAAAATGGACAAAATTTTCTTCCTTCATGATGCTTGCACTCTTGTTATGAGGACAGACCATAAGTATAATAAATAAGTAAATAACATAAGTTATAAAGTGATAAGTGCAATAGAGATCATTAAAATAGGGCAAGAGCAATGGAGGGGGATGCAATTTTGATGTTGGGGAAACTAGGTAGTCACTTGGGAGAAAAGTAGATTCCTACATTTTATATCTTAATACAAAATAAATTCTGGACAGATGTTTTATTCAAATGTAGAAAACAAATTCAAAATATAGAAGAAGAAATTTTGGTGACTATATTAAAACCTTGGGTAGAGAAAGACTTTCTACGTATGACACTAAAGGCATAAATCACAAAGGAAAGTAGAGATATATTCAAATGCATGAAGATTATAAACTTCTATGGGCCAGCCCTGGCAGCCTAGTGGTTAAGTTCAGTGCACTCTGCTTCTGCGGCCTGGATTTGGTTCTCAGGCGCGGACCTATGCCACTCATCTTTCAGTGGCCATTCTATGTTGGTGGCTCATGTAAAGAAAAAAAAAAAGAGGAAGATTGGCAACAGATGTTAGAAAAAAAAAAGACTATAAATTTATACACAGTGAAAAGCTAGACAACCTGGGAAAAATTACTTGCCCTATATATGACATAAAAAAGATTGATATATTTAACTTTTCAATCCAATGACAGAGATAACATCCCAATTTTATTTTATTTTATTTTTTAAATTTTTTATTGAGGTAGTGATAGGTTACAATCTTGTGAAATTTCGGTTGTACATTATTGTCTGTCACTCGTGTTGTAGGTGCAACCCTTCACCCTTTTTGCCCACCCCCACCCCCCCTTTCCCCTGGTAGCCACTAATCTGTTCTCTTTGTCGACGTATTTAAATTCCTCATATGAGTGGAGTCATACAGAGATTGTCCTCCTCTATCTGGCTTATTTCACTTAATGTAATTCCCTCAAGGTCCATCCATGTTGTTGCAAATGGGACAATTTTGTTCTTTTTCATGGCTGAGTAGTATTCCATTGTATATATATACCACGTCTTTTTTTATCCAATCATCTGTTGATGGGCACTTAGGTTGCTTCCACGTCTTGGCTATTGTAAATAATGCTGCAATGAACATTGGGGTGCATGGGACTTTTGGAATTGCTTATTTCAAGCTCTTTGGATAGATACCCAATAGTGGGATAGCTGGATCATATGGTAGTTCTACTTTTAATTTTTTGAGGAATCTCCATACTGTTTTCCATAGTGGCTGCACCAGTTTGCATTCCCACCAGCAGCGTATGAGGGTTCCTTTTTCTCCACAACCACTCCAACATTTGTTACTATTAGTTTTAGATATTTTTGTCATTCTAATGGGTGTAAGGTGATATCTTAGTGTAGTTTTGATTTGCATTTCCCTGATGATCAGTGATGATGAACATCTTTTCATGTGCCTATTGGCCATCCGTATATCTTCTTTGGAGAAATGTCTGTTCATGTCTCCTGCCCATTTTTTTAATTGGGTTGTTCAATGTTTTGTTGTTGGGTTGTGTGAGTTCTTTATGTATTATGGATATTAAGCCTTTGCCGGATGTTTTACTTGCAAATATTTTTTTCCCAGCTAGTGGGTTGTTTTTTTGTTTCAGTCCTGTTTTCCCTTGCCTTGAAGAAGCTCTTTAGTCTGATGAAGTCCCATTTGTTTATTCTTTCTATGGTTTCCCCTGTCTGAGAAGACATGGTGTCCGAAAAGATCCTTTTAATACTGATGTCAAAGAGTGTACTGCCTACGTTTTCTTCTAGAAGCCTTATGGTTTCAGGTCTCAGCTTTAGGTCTTCGATCCATTTTGAGTTTATTTTGGTGAATGGTGAAAAAGAATGGTCAATTTTCATTCTTTTACATGTGGCTTTCCAGTTTTCTCAGCACCATTTGTTGAAAAGACTTTCTTTTCTCCATTGTATGCTCTCAGTTCCTTTGTCGAAGATTAGCTGTCCATAGATGTGTGGTTTAATTTCTGGGCTTTCAATTCTGTTCCATTGATCTGTGCACCTGTTTTTGTACCAGTACCATGCTGTTTTGATTACTGTAGCTTTGTGGTATGTTTTGAAGTCAGGGATTGTGATGCCTCCAGCTGCGCTCTTTTTTCTCAGGATTGCTTTAGCAATTCGAGGGCTTTTGTTGCCCCATATGAATTTTAGGATTCTTTGTTCTATTTCTGTAAAGAATGTCATTGGGATTCTCATTGGGATGGTGTTGAATCTGTAGATTGCTTTAGGTAGAATGGACATTTTAACTACGTTTCTTCTTTCAATCCATGTGCATGGAATGTCTTTCCATCTCTTTACATTGTCATCCATTTCTTTCAGAGAAGCTTTGTAGTTTTCATTGTATATGTCTTTCATTTCCTTAGTTAAATTCATCCCGAGGTATTTTATTCTTTTTGTTGCAATTGTGAATGGTATTGTGTTCTTGGGTTCTTTTTCTGTTAGTTCGTTATTAGAGTATAGAAATGCTACTGATTTATGTAAATTGATTTTATACCCTGCAACTTTGCTGTAGTTGTTGATTACTTCTAAAAGTTTTCCAATGGATTCTTTGGGGTTTTCTATATATAAGATCATGTCATCTGCAAACAGCGAGAGTTTCACTTCTTCCCTCCCTATTTGGATTCCTTTTTCTTGCCTAATTGCTCTGGCCAAAACCTCCAGTACTATGTTAAATAAGAGTGGTGATAGAGGGCGTCCTTGTCTCGTTCCTGTTTTCAGGGGATGGTTCTCAGGTTTTGCCCATTGAGCATGATGTTGACTGTGGGTTTGTCACATATGGCCTTTATTATGTTGAGGTAGTTCCCTTCTATCACCATTCTGTTCAGAGTTTTTATCATAAATGGCTGTTGGATCTTGTCAAATGCTTTCTCTGTATCTATTGAGATGATCGTGTGGTTTTTATTCCTCAGTTTGTTGATGTGGTGTATCACGTTGATTGCTTTGCGGATGTTGAACCATCCCTGTGTCCCTGGTATGAATCCCACTTGATCCTGATGTATGATCCTTTTGATGTATTGCTGTATTTGGGCTGCCAAAATTTTGTTGAGAATTTTTGCATCTATGTTCATCAGTGATATTGGCCTGTAGTTCTCCTTTCTCGTGCTGTCCTTGTCAGGCTTTGGTATCAGCGTGATGTTGGCCTCACAGAATGTGTTAGGAAGTGTTCCATCCTCCTCAATTTTTTGGAATAGCTTGAAAAGGATAGGTATTAAATCCTCTCTGAAAGTTTGGTAGAATTCCACAGGAAAGCCATCTGGTCCTGGGGTTTTATTTTTTGGGATGCTTTTGATTGCTGCTTCAATCTCTTTCCTTGTGATTGGTCTGTTCAAATTGTCTGCTTCTTCTTGAGTGAGCTTTGGGAGATTGTAGGAGTCCAAGAATTTATCCATTTCCTCTAGGTTATCCATTTTGCTGGCATAGAGTTTTTCGTAGTATTCTCTTATAATCCGTTGTATTTCTGTGGAGTCTGTTGTTATTTCTCCTCTTTCATTTCTGATTTTGTTTATTTGAGCTTTCTCTCTTTTTTTCTTTGTAAGTCTGGCTAGGGGTTTGTCAATTTTATTTATCTTCTCAAAGAACCAGCTCTTTGTTTCATTGATCCTTTCTACTGCCTTTTTTGTTTCAATAGCATTTCTTTCTGCTCTGATTTTTATTATTTCTCTCCTTCTGCTGACTTTGGGCTTTGTTTGTTCTTCTTTCTCTAGTTCAGTTAGGTGTAGTTTAAGATTGCTGACTTGGGATTTTTCTTGTTTGTTAAGATGTGCCTGAATTGCAATGAATTTTCCTCTTAACACAGCTTTTGCTGAGTTGGTATAGCATGTTATCATTTTCACTTGTCTCCGGGTATTTTCTGATTTCTTCTTTAATTTCTTCAATGATCCATTGCTTGTTCGATAGCCTATTGTTTAGTCTCCACATCCTTGTGCTTTTCTCAGCTTTTTTCTCGTAATTAATTTCTAGCTTTATAGCATTATGATCGGAGTAGATGCTTGTTATTATTTCAATTTTTTTAAATTTGTAGAGGCTTGCCTTGTTTCCCAACATATGGTCTATCCTTGAGAATGTTCCATGCACGCATGAGAAGAATATGTATTCTGCTGTTTTTGGATGGAGTGTTCTATATATGTCTATTAAGTCCAACTGTTTTAGCTTTTTGTTTAGCTCCACTGTTTCTTTATTGATTTTCTGTCTGGATGATCTGTCCATTGATGTGAGTGGGGTGTTGAGGTCCCCTACTATTATTGTGTTATTTTTGATATCGTCTTTTAGGTTTGTTAATAGTTGCTTTATGAACTTTGGTGTTCCTGTGTTGGGTGCATAGACATTTATAAGCATTATTTCTTCTTGATGAAGTGTCCCTTTGATCATTATATATTTTGGCCCTCTGTGTCTCTCTTTACCTGCCTTATCTTGAAGTCTGTTTTGTCTGATGTAAGTATTGCGACACCTGCTTTCTTTTGTTTGCTATTAGCTTGGAGTATTGTCTTCCACCCCTTCACTCTGAGCCTGTGTTTGTCCTTGGAGCTGAGGTGTGTTTCCTGGAGGCAACAAATTGTTGGATCTTGTTCTTTAATCCATTTTGCCACTCTGTGTCTTTTGATTAGAGAGTTCAATCCATTTACATTGAAGGTGAGTATTGATGCATGAGGGCTTAATGTTGTCATTCTGTTGCTCGTTTTCCAGTTTTCCTGTGCTTCCTTTGTTTCTCGTCCTGTATGTTTTAGCCTACCTATTGACTACTGCAATTTCTTATGCTGGGTTTCTTAGATTTTTTCTTATTTATGTTTCGTGTCTCTGTTCTGTTTTTTAGTTTAGTGGCTACCCTGAACTTTGTATTCAGAATCTCGTGTATAACATAGTCCATTTTCTGGTGGTCTCTTACTTCCTTAGCCTAGACTGTTTCAGACCCTTTCCTCCTCTCCTCCTAAATTATTATTTTCATCTCTTATTCCAGCTCGTGTTGTGAGTTTGTGGTTAGAGTGATAAGATTGTCTTTGCTTTGGTGATTTCCTTCCCTTTATCCTAATGATATAGTTGAATATTTGCTATCCTATTCAGATTCTATCTGTCTCCCTACTCTGTGTTTTGTGACCCCTTTCTCCCTTTTTATCTTTTCTCAGGTATGAGAGCCTTCTTGAGGATTTCTTGTAGTGGAGGTCTTGTGACTATGAAGTCCCTTAGCTTTTGTTTGTCTGGAAAAGATTTAATTTCTCCCTCATATCTGAAGGATATTTTTGCTGGATAGAGTATTCTTGCCTGAAGATTTTTATCCTCTAAAGCTTTGAATATGCCACTCCAATCTCTCCTAGCTTGTAAGGTTTCTGTAGAGAAATCCGCTGAAAGTCTGATAGGGGTTCCTTTGTAGGTTATTTTCTTCTGCCTTGCTGCCCTGAGTATTCTTTCTTTGTCATTCATTTTTGCCATTTTTACTACTATATGCCTTGCAGTAGGTCTTTTTACATTGACAAATCTAGGAGATCTGAAAGCTTCCTTCACACACATTTATCTCTAAATCCCTAGATTTGGGAAGTTCTCTTCTATTATTTCGTTGAGCATACTTTCTGCTCCATTTTCCTTTTCCACAGCCTCAGGAATTCTGATGATTCTTAAGTTGCATTTTCTCATTGAGTCAGCTATTTCTCTGAGATTTTCTTCAGTTTTTTAAATTCTTAGTTCCCTTTCTTCCTCTGTCTGGAGCCATTCAGCCTGTCTATCTTAGATTATGCTAATTTTCTCCTCTATGGTGTCTACACGGGCATTCAGAGAATCCGTACCCTGTTTTATCTGATCCATTGTATTTTTCACCTCTAGTATTTCTAATTGATTCTTCTTTATAATTTCAATCTCTTTTGGGAAGTAACTCCAGAACTCATTGACTTGTTTCTCTATATTTCCCTTTACCTCATTGAATATTTTGATGATAGCTATTTTGAACTCATCTTCACTTAGTTTACCTATTTCCAAATCCTCAGGACCTACTTCTGTATTTTTATTGTTTTCCTGTTGGACTGGAGCTTTTATAAATTGCTGGATGGTAGAGGAGCAGTTTTTGCACATGATGCTATTATTTGGTTGCAGTTACAGCCTGTTGCCACTAGATGGGGGTCGAGAGCCTTGCATTCTGAGCCCTCTACCTTCAGCTGCGATGGCCGCGTGCAGTGTGGGTTGGGGGAGGAGGGGCACTTTCTCTTGCGTGCTGACCTGGATTGGGGTCAGCTCTTGCTCTCTGGTCTCCGAGGGCCCTGGTTTGCTGGGGTTCCCCCATGCAAAAGCTTTCCCCCGTTAGAGGGTTTCCACTGCACCGGCAGTGGGAGTCCTGGATGATCCCCACACGCGCGGCCCCTCCCCCACTCCTTCCCTCACCCACAGCAGCAAATCCCAGTCTCTAGGGGAGGGAGCAAAGTTCTTTCCTACCCAGTTCCAGCTCCTCCGAGGGTGGCTCCAGCCTCTCCACCCTCCGGCATTTGGCTGCTGTGGGTCTCTGACAATTTCTGTTATTAGGAATTTTTATTTTGGTTGGAAAGCAGTTGCTCTTTTTGGTTGTAATTTGGAGGGGAGAGTCCCAGGTGAGCTCATGCCACCATGTTGCTGACGTCACCCCCCGATAACATCCCAATTTTATTTATTTATTTGTTTATTTTTTTAAAGATTCTATTTTTTTCTTTTTTCTCTCCCCAAAGCTCCCTGGTACATAGTTGTATATTCTTCATTGTGAGTCCTTCTAATTGTGGTATGTGGGATGCTGCCTCAGTGTGGTTCGATGAGCAGTGTCATGTCCGCACCCAGGATTCGAACCAACGAAACACTGGGCTGCCTGCAGCGGAGTGCATGAACTTAATCACTTGGCCGTGGGGCCAGCCCCTAATATCCCAATTTTAAATGGGCTAAGGTAATTTGCAAACAATGAAATACAAGTTCTATGAAACTCATGGGAATGGAGGAAACGTACACTTTTATATTGTGATTTGGGAGGGCATATCAATATCAAGAGCCTCACAAGCATTCCTTTTGACACAATTTCCATTTCTGAGAACTTATCATAAGGAAATAATAATATATAGAGGTTTGGTCTCAAAGATATTCATCACTCTTTGTATGAGTAAAAAGTTGTAAACAATTTAAATGTCCATTGATATCTGATTACTTAAATAAACTATGACACATCTACACTATGAGGTATTGTATAGCTGTTAAAAATAATGTTGTAAATTTAAAAATAAATAAAGTTAGCTATTGGTAGGACTTCAGGCAACAATAAAAATCTGAAATTAAAGAAAATATAGTGTTGTAAATGCATATGTATATTTATTAACACAGAAATATGTGATACGTCACTGAGCAATAAGGTTATTTTTAAAAAGAAGGTACATGTGATACCATACCCATAAACAAAAAATGTATATCTCTAAAGAACCTGGAAGGGCATGGATCAAAAATTAAGAATGGCTATTTATGGGTGAATTTATTGTTTGTCTGTATTTTCTGATTTTCCTAATAATGAACTGTTGTGTTACTTTTGGTTTTTAGCATAAAGCTTATTTGTGGTGCTTTAGAGCTTTAAAAGCACTTTCACACATACTAATTTACCTTTATTATTAGTTTTTTATTCTACAACACCCAGTAGATAGATACTGTACATAGCATTATTTTTACAGTTTACAGGTGAATGATCTAAAGTTTAAAGAGGTTTAGTGACTTGCCGAGTGTCCAGTGAATATTAGATGTCAAAGTCAAGCATTGTTTCCAGGTCAAACTCCAAATCAAAAACCATCCTCCTAGTCTGAAACACCAGTGTTTCTCACAGATACTATCGCAAATGTCACTTGTATCTATACAATAAGCATTTGTAACTAAGAAAACAAAACAAAACCACTTTATTTTGTTTGGAGGGGGTAAGAAACAGGAAATGCTTGCCTTGCTCAATCTATTCAAATTTTGCCCCAGCCCTCGGCCTCACTGCAGAAGATATATAGCTAATATGCAGACATAAAATTTAATGAAGTGACAGAGTGAACTCTTCATTGATGGCCCATGGTGAAAAAAGTCACAGAAAATGGAAATTAATGGGTAATTTGAAGAACTATTTGTATTCACTGGTCACTCTTATTTTCCATATTGTCTTTGTCCAGACAACAAAAAAATTGCAAAAGTTATCAGTTAATATCCTCTTCAGCACTACTCACTCTCCAACATTGACACAAGCTGGTGAATGGTTAAATAACTGTCCAAGAGACGAGCAGAAGAAAAATCTCATGAATATTTCCGCAGTTCAGACACATGCCATTTTAGGAATCTATTGTTTCCTTGCTGTGAGTCTGTGGTAAAAATGCCTGAAGATCAGTGCAGCAGGAAGTACTCTCAGTAAGATTACTCAGAAACAAGTCAAAATTAATAAAATTCCAATAATCATGAAGAGGGCTTTATTCAGCAGAACACATTTGCTTTTTCTATCAGTCTCATTTCCTCATAGACAAAAGCAACAAAACCAAGAATCAGTATATATCCAGGAAAAACAGGAAAGGAATACAGTTGAAGGGTAAACAGCATTCTGCAATCCTTTGTTAAGAAAGAAACTTTATAATAAAATTATTATCTACTAAGTCTATTTTCACATTTTCAAACTAGAAGAACATTTATTTGTGAGTATGTGGAAATACTTTTTTTACACGTGGTACTTATCTGCAAATTCAATTAGTTATAATTGTGTACCCCCCCAAACATTTGGATACCTTTCCACAATTTTCCTTTTTCTTTCTTGCCTCAACACAAGCCCTATCTTTGCAAAGATAAGAGATCCACCAACTGCTCCCTCCCTCCAAATTTCAAACTGACTTACCCACAAGAATCAGATAAGTCAGTGTCCTCAGTACCATTATCGAGCCTGGAGAGTTGTTCCTTTATTCTTTAACCACCAACAAATGCAAGAATATATCATTAGAAATGTGCTACATGGAACAGTGATATGAAAAATTTATTTCAACAAAAAGAATCCTTTGAATCTAAAAAACAGAGGAAACATGATTTGGCTCACTGGAAGACCTAATTTTTTAGAAATAATTTTAGAATTATTCTCCAGAAAACACTGTATTTCCATAGACACTTCCAAGACTGAATTTTGCAAATAGCTGTTTCTCTTTCTCTCTCTCTTTCTATCTCTGTCTGTCTGTCTTTCTCACTCTCTTTTTCTCTCTCTCTCAAGATGGATATATATAGCACTGACTCAAACAAATGACATCGGTATTGCTGGATGGAACCTTCATTGACAGGTAAGACATATCAAAGCCATCACAGACTTCTGATATCAATTTATTCAGGCCAGTGTGAAAGATGGAAAATGTACATTGTCAGAACCAAGTAACTTTGTATACTTACTGTTTTGGTTGAAATCAGGTACAATTGCTCTACAATTCATAAACTGATAGAACTCTAAAAAACTATAAGTTAATTAGTTATTTGGAACCTGGGTCCCTCTACCACCTTCTACTTGTCACATATCATGGATATCTTTTCTCCTCCTTGGACAGGATTCAAATAACTTCCTGAGATAAGGACTCCATTCAATAAATAATCAGATTTCACAAGTGTCAATATCCCCCCATCTCTTTCTATATATGTATTTACATCTCACCTTTCAGGCATGGGTCTAACATGGGTTATGGTTTTCGACTCATTTGAGTCACAGCTAAAGGATTAGAAATGCACATAGTAAGACGTTACATGTTTCTCTAGACTTATTTTTAAATGAGAATTAGCTACAATTTTTCAATAACTTGTAATCTACTTGTCCTAAAAAATAATACTTTAATCAGTTACTTGAAACTGATATTTAATTTTTCCCTAGAAATGAGACTTTATATATTTGTAATGAAGATCTGAGTCCTAGGAAAAACAACTTAGTGAATCAAGTTCACGTACATTTCTTTACTCCTGAACCCCTTCAGAATTACTTCTCCTTGCTTCAAATAGGTTTTCCTGCTCTCTGGGACCACTTTAGCAGAGTCTTATAGATGGGCAATCTGACAGCATTCTAAGGGTTTTTGCTGCTAATAAGGGTGACAAAAGGGGTAAGAAGCAACCCTCTTACGACCTATTTCTCTTTTATCCAACTAGTGTCAAGGACACTCTGTAATGTCATGCATGCTGCTGAAAACAAACCCCCCAAATCTCAATACATCTCCCTCTCTGTATTTATATATATATATATATTTCTGTTTATATATATCTATCTTTCTATCTCACATTTCATCAGAGGTTTCATCAGCGGTTTCTGTTGTCAATTTACTCAGGACAGTGTGAAAGGATTAAAAACACACATAGTAAGGTACCACGTGACTTCCAGACTTACTTTTTTGGTTCAAATTAGTTACAATTACTCTTGACCTCATTAACTGGTTTACTCAGAAAATTCACATGTAATCAGTTATCTGGAATGCAATATCTCCTTTTCCCTAGATATAATGCTATATATGTTTGTAACAAATATTTTAGACCTACCAAAAAAGTTAATGATTCGAGATTTAAGTACAGTTCTTTACTACTGAACTTGACCCATGGTGTAACAGCCTTTTGTGGTGGAAGTTATTTCAAAATCGACTTCAATTTGCAGGTGTGCTTCTGTCTTCCGCTACCTAATTTCCTGCTTCTCAAGTCCCTCCTTCACCCTTGACTGTCCTCGATCATGGCTGTCTTTCCTGGCCCTCAGATAGGGTCAAGTCACTGCAGGCCAGAGTCAGGGACTCCCTCTATACTAGGGTGGGTTTGGGTCTGGGACACCAGCCTCACACGGCAGCAGAACTCTGGAGGATGGGGGACAGATCCCAGTCTATTAGCTCCCATCTTCTCTGCTAAGGCCTCCTCTGGCTCCCTGTCCACTGCTAACTCCTCCTTGCTCCAAATAAGTTTCTCTCCTTCCTTGCCATCTCTAGTAGAATTTCATGCACAGTAATCAAGGGTGACAAATTCTAGGATTAAAAAGACTTCCCTTATGACCTGTGCATCTTTTCTATCTCAATTTCAAGACAAAGAATATTACACGTTGAAGCTTACCATGAGAGGGCTTTAAAAATATATGAAGGGAACTCTGTATTCCCAGGTGCTCCTGAGAGTGAACATCCCAAACATCAATTTCTCTGAATGTGTGTGTGTGTGTGTGTGTGTGTGTGTGTACACATATACGGACACATATATACGGATTTATTCGTCATAGCTCACTTGGCATCGTAGAAGGTTTCAGAAGATACTGTGGTCAGTTCACTCGGTGCAGGGCTAAAGGATTAAAAACACACATAGTAAGGCACCACACGACTTCTAGACTTACTTTTTTAGTTCAAATTAGCTACAATTACTCTTGATTTTATCAACCGGTTGACTCTTAGAAAATTCACATGTAAATCAGTTGTTTGGAATCCAATATCTCCTTTTCCCTGGAAATGATACTATATATGTTTGTAATGAATATTTTAGACCCACCAAAAAAGTTAATGACTCAAGATTTAAGTACAGTTCTTTACTACTGAACTTGACCCATGGTGTAACAGCCTTTTGTGGTGGAAGTTATTTCAAAATTGACTTCAATTTGCATGTGTGCATCCCTCTTCCCCTACCTAATTTCCTGCTTCTCAAGTCCCTCCTTCACACCTGACTGTCCTCGATCATGGCTGTCTTTCCTGGCCCTCAGATAGGGTCAAGTCACTGCAGGCCAGAGTCAGGGACTCCCTCTATACTAGGGTGGGTTTGGGTCTGAGACACCAGCCTCACACGGCAGCAGAACTCTGGAGGATGGGGGACAGATCCCAGTCTATTAGCTCCCATCTTCTCTGCTAAGGCCTCCTCTGGCTCCCTGTCCACTGCTAACTCCTCCTTGCTCCAAATAAGTTTCTCTCCTTCCTTGCCATCTCTAGTAGAATTTCATACACAGTAATCAAGGGTGACAAATTCTAGGATTAAAAAGACTTCCCTTATGACCTGTGCATCTTTTCTATCTCAATTTCAAGACAAAGAATATTACACGTTGAAGCTTACCATGAGAGGGCTTTAAAAATATATGAAGGGAACTCTGTATTCCCAGGTGTTCCTGAGAGTGAACATCCCAAACATCAATTTCTCTGAATGTGTGTGTGTGTGTGTGTGTGTGTGTCTACACATATACGGACACATATATACAGATTTATTCGTCATAGCTCACTTGGCATCGTAGAAGCTGTCAGAAGATACTGTGCTCAGTTCACTTGGTGCAGGGCTAAAGGATTAAAAACACACATAGTAAGGCACCACACGACTTCTAGACTTACTTTTTTAGTTCAAATTAGCTACAATTACTCTTGATTTTATCAACCGGTTGACTCTTAGAAAATTCACATGTAAATCAGTTGTTTGGAATCCAATATCTCCTTTTCCCTGGAAATGATACTATATATGTTTGTAATGAATATTTTAGACCTACCAAAAAAGTTAATGACTCAAGATTTAAGTACAGTTCTTTACTACTGAACTTGACCCATGGTGTAACAACCTTTTGTGGTGGAATTTATTTCAAAATCAACTTCAATTCTCAGCTGTGCATCCCTCTTCTCCTACCTAATTTCCTACCTCTCAAGTTCTTCCTTCACCTTTACTTTCACCTAACATGGTTGTTTTTCCTGGCCCTCAGAAAGGGTTAAGTGACTGCAGGCCTGAGTTGGGGACTCCCTCTATTGGGTGGTGGGTTTGGGTCTAGGACACCAGCCTCACATGGCAGCAGAACTCTGGAGGGTGAGGGACAGATCCCACTCTATTAGCTCCTTTCTTTGTGATGAGGGCTCCTCTGCTCTTTGTCCACTGCTACCTCCACCTTGACTTAAATTGGATTCTGTCCCCCTTTCACTCAATCTATAGAGTCTCAAAGGCAGAATGCTCCTATTTGGAGCATTCTGAAATTTTTCTAAGACTTTTGGGTGGTAGTTACTAAGAGGAAGAAGCATTCCTCTTATGACCTGTTCCTTTTTTATCCAACCAAATCCAATAAGATAAAAAGTTACCTAAAGGTGCTATGGTAAGAAGATTTAGAAACAGTGTCAAAGACACTGTACTGTCAAGGATACTCCTAAGAATGAATTTGGAAATTTATCTCTCTTTCTTTCATTGTATTTATGTTTGTGTATGTGTGTTTGTATGTCTGTGTTGATATAACTATATAAATACACATGTGTATATATAAAAAGATATATATTTATTTTTATTTATTCATTTATATCTCAAATTTCATGGGTGGCCCCCTCATAGCTTTTTGATGTTAATTCATTCAGAGCAGTGTTAAAGGACTAAAAAGTTACCTATTCAGATACCACATTTTAATTTTAGACTTGTTTGTTTTAATTCAAATAGCTGTAATTACTTTACAGCTTATGAACTGGTTGATCTTTACAAATTCACATATAGAGGAGATGGAGTTCAGCATCCCTGTTTTCTCATACTGCTGTTGCCTGGGACATGGGGGTTCCCAGCCTTATGACTTCAGAGGCACCCTTTGAACTGTCGCAGCATCTAGTCGTTGAGGGCTTTAGCCTCAGTGTCTACAGCACTCCAGAAAGCTTCAAGGAAAAGTTCCTTCTCAAGACCTGCAAGAACCCAATGGTACCCATAGGCTGCCTGGGCACGCTGGCTGCCCTCACCCATGACCTCTACTGCTTCCCTAGGGATCAGAGCCAGTGCTGCCAGCTCATGATATACAACCAGATTGCCACCCAGGGCTTCTCGCTCACAGCCACCTTGCTGGATCCAGCTTCATCAGCTATGAAGTCTCTGCCCAAGCCTGGCTTGGTCTTGAAAGCTCCGTGGAGATTATTCCCAGCCTGGGAGTAACCACTGGTCCTGCCACAGGATTTATTCCCTCATCTGCCCTGACCAGTCCCTGTGTCAATGGAGGAGCAAGTGGCCAATTGTGTAATCGACAGATTTTTTTTCAGGAATCTCAGATTCTGTTCACTTCGGGTGTCGCATACTTCTACTTGTGCCACACCCTCTTCACCCCCTACTTAATAAACTCTGATCCACTTGTAAAAAAAAATTCATGTATATATAACTAAATCTAGTATGTTAGTTTTTATTAGAAATGAGGCTTTATATAAGGTAGTAATGAAAATTTTAGCCTGTAAATAATTAATGCATCAAGATACAAGCAAAGTTCTTTACAATTACCCTAATCCTAGTGTGTAACAGCCTTTTGTGGTAGAATTTATTTCAAATTCCACTTCAGTTTGTAGGTACCCATCCCTCTTCTCACGTTTAATTCCCAATTCTTAAGCCCCTCCATCACTTTCTTGCTTTCACCATCATAGATATCTTTTCTGACCCTCAGGGTCAAGCAACTGCAGGCTAAGGTAGGGGCGGGGGGCTCCTTCCAATATGACAGTGAGTATGGGCACTAGCCTCACACCGTGGCAAAACTCTGGAGGGTCATTGACACATCCAGGCTCTATTAGCTCCATTCTTTTCTGTTGAGGGCTCCACTGTTCTCTGTCCACTGCTACCTTGTCTCCTTGCTCCAAATGAGATTCTGTGCTCTCTTGGTCCACTCTAGTAGAGTCTCACATGTGGGCAATCTGATAGTTTCTTAAGAGTTTTGGCTGCTACTAATTAAGGGTGACAAAACACACTTAGGGGAAGAAGCATCCCTTTTATAACTTGTTCCTTTTTTATCCAAATGGGTCCAAAAAGGTAAAGAGTTACCTACAGATGCTACCGTGAGATGACTCCAAAAGAGTGTCAAAGACACTCTGTATTGTTATCCACTGACACCCTGCTATCATTCTCCTTGTTTCCAAATAGAAATCTCTCTTCACTTTGTGTGTGTATCTTTACAGATATATCTATAATCTCACCTTTTGCTGGAGACTTCCTCAGTGGTTACTGATGTCAATTTATTCCAATCAGAACTAAAGGATTAAAATGTACATGATCAAACACTGTGTGACTTCATAGACTCACTTTTCTCATTCAAATTAGCTACAATTTCTCTATAACTTACAAAATGGTTGAACCCTGTAAGTTCACATGTAATTTGGTTATTTGGAAAATATTTCATCTTTCCCTAGAATTGAGGCTTCATATGATGGTAATAAAATTCTTGGGCCTGTAAAAGAATCCTTAATGGATCAAGATTTAAAAACATTTCTTTACTACTAAACTTAACCCCAATGTGTAATTGCCTTTTGTGATTACATTTACTTCAAATTCAGCTATAGTTTGTAGGTAGGAATCCCTCTTATCCCATCTAATTTTCTGATTTCAATTCCCTCCACCACCTCCTTACTCTTCATGTTTCATGGATGTCTTTCCTTCTCCTCAGATAGGGTTAAGTAACTGTCTGCCTGAGGCAGGGGCTACCTCCAGTATGATGGTTGGTTTGGGTTTGGGATACCAGCCTCCCATTGTGGCAGAGCTCTGGAGGGTAAGGGACAGATCTCAAGTCTATTATCTCTTTTAGTTTCTGCTGAGGGCTCCTCTGCTCCCTGTCCACCGCTACTACCTTTGTGCTTCCAAATAGTGTTTTCTCCCTTGACCCACACTAGCAGAAAGTTATACACAGGTACTCTAATAGTTCCCTAAGGATTTTGACTAGTAATCCCTAAAGTTCACGAACACACAAATAGTAAGTGTTCTCTCTCTTTTGACCTGGTCCTTCTTGATCCAAAAAAGAAAAAAGTTATATATAGAAGCTGACAGGCTATCACGGACATTCTGTATTGTCACCAATGCTCCCAAATGGTTTTCCCACTCAGATGACAGAAAATCAACTCACCTATTGTTGATGTTCTGGCGAGAGGACTCTGAAAAGGCTACTAAAGCATTCTTATTTCTGTCAAAGAACAAAAAGAATATGCAAAAAATAAAGCCAGACAATGAGGAAGGAAATAATACCAGGAAATGATTCCTTTTTTCAAGAGGAAATCATTCCTCTTTCCTGACAGGAATTTCAGGCACAAAAAGTCACACATGACAAATTTGAAGGAATGTGACAGGAACTGAAGGGGTTACCACAGTGGCACCTGTAAGCAAGCCTCTTGGGGGAGGGGCTGTGTGTGCATGTGCATGTGTGTGTGTGCCTATGTGTATTTATTGGAAACAGAAGGAAGCAAGCAAGGGAGAAGCAGCAATCATGATTAAATGTTCTTCCTTCCTTCCTTCCCATTTTCTCTACCATTCTGGTCATCATTGAATAAATTTGGGAAGAGGGAGACACAGAGAGAAAGAGAGAGACACAAGAGTGTAGGAATGAGGTGGTGGATCCAGGTAAGTTGATGAGATGATACAAAGACAATGGAAAGAAAATGCCAGAACAATGAGAATTTCAATGGCAAGGGCTAATCCCTGGTTGCCATTTGGTAGGGCAGAAACAAGTAGCTAGATTAGGATCTGCCTAAATTACGTTTTCAAGATTTTATGAATTGGAAGTAGAGCACATGATCTGAATGATTTTTCGTCTTGCACATTTTTTTAAGTAGACTTTTTTTAAAAATAAGTTTAGGTTTACAGAAAAATTAAGCAGAAAGTACAGAGAGTTTCCATATACCCCCCTTCTCCCTCACAGCTTCTCCTATCACTAATATCTTGCATTCATCTGGTATATTTGTTATAACTGATGAATCAGTATTTACACATTATTGTTAACTAACATCCATAGTTGACATTGGTGTTCATTCTTCGTGTTGAACAAGTCTATTGGTTTTTCCAAATGCATAATGTCATGTATCCATCATAACAGCATCATACTGAATAACTGTACTGCCCTAAAAATCCCCTGTACTCTACATATTCATCCCTTTGCCCCCCACTCCAATTCCTAGAAACCACTGATCTTTTCACTGTCTCTATAGTTTTACCTTTTCCACAGTGTCATATAGTTGGAATCATAAAGTATATCGCCTTAGCAGACTGCCTCCTTTCACTTAGTACTTATGCAAGGATTTAAGGTTCCTCTATTTCCTTTTGTGGCTTGATAGATTCTTTTACTTTTTTTAAATTGCTTGCTGAATAATTTTCCATTGTATATAGGCATTACAGGTTATCTATTCTTCTGTGATGTCTTTGTTGCTTCCGATTTTTGGCAATTATGAATAAAGCTGCTATCAAATTTGGGTGGAGGTTTTTGTGTAGGTATAACTTTTCAACTCATTTCGGGGTTGAAACTCATTAGGAGCACAATTGCTGAATCATCTGATAAGACTATGTTTTGCTTTGTAAGAAATTGCCAAAATGTCTTCCAAAGTGGCTATACTATTTTGCATTTTCACCAACAGTGAATGAAAATTCCTGTTGCTCCTTATCCTTGACAGCATTTGGTGTTTTCAATATTCAGATCTTGACCATTCTAATAGGTGGATAGTAGTATCTTCTTGTTGTCTTAATTTGCAATTCCTGAGTGACATATGATGTTGAGCATCTTCTCATAAGCTTATTTGGCATTTGTATATCTTCTTTGGTGAGGTATCTGTTCAGATCTTTTGTCCATTTTTTGAGTACTTTTGTTTTCTGATTGTTGATTTTTAAGAGTTCTTTGTATACCTTCAATAAAAGCCCTTTACCAGATACATCTTTTGCAAATAATTTCTTCTAGTCTGTGGCTGACTTGTCTTCTCATTCTCTTGATAGTGTCTTTCACAGAGCAGAAGTTTTAAATTTTAATGAAATCCAAGTTGTCTGTATTTTCTTTCATGATTTTATTTTTGGTGTTATATATAAAATCATTGCTGTATCAAAGGCCATCTGTTTTCTTCCTGTGTTATCTTCTAGGAGTTTTATGGTTTTGCATTTTATATTTACGTCCGTGATCCATTTTGAGTTAAGTTTTGTTAAGTGTGTAAGGTCTGTGCCTAGATTTTTTTTTTTCTTGCACATAGATGTCCAGTTCTTCCAGCAACATTTGTTGAAAAGACCATCCTTTCTCCACTGGATTGAGTGCCTTTGCTCCTTTATCAAAGACAAGATGTCTATATTTGTGTGGGCCTATTTCTGGGCTCTCTATTCTGTTCCTTTGATCTACTTGTATATTCTCTCACCCATACCACTCTACCTTGATTACTGTAGCTTTATAGAAAGACTTAAGTCAGGTATTGTCAGTCCTCTGACTTTGCTATTCTTCTTCAATATTGTGTTGGCTATTCTGGGTCTTTTGCCTTTTCACATAAACTTTAGAATTAGTTTGTCAATATTGAAAAAACGACTTTTCAGGATTTTGATTCAGATTGCACTCAACTACAAGTTGAAGGAATTGACATCTTAACAATATTGAGTCTTCCTATCCATGAACATGGAACATCTTCCCATCTATTTGGATCTTCTTTGATTTCATTAATCAGTTATGTAGTTTTCCTCATATAGATTTTATACATTATTTTGTTAGATTTGTACCTAAGTATTTCAATTTTTTGGTGCTAATGTAAATGGTGGTGTGCTTGTTTCAAATTCCAATTATTCATTGCTGGTATAAAGGAAAGCAATCAACTTTTGTATATTAACCTTGTTCTTGAAACTCTGCTATAATTTCTTATTATTCCAGAAGGTTCTTTGTAAATTATTTTCAATTTTCTACAGAGATAATCATGTCACATGTGAACAAAGACAGTTTTATTTCTTCTGTTCCAATCTGCATACTTTTGTTTCCTTCTTACTGCATTAGTTAGGACTTACAGTATGATGTTGAAAAGGAGTGGTGAAGGGGGATATCCTTGCCTTGTACCTGATCTTATCAAGTTTCTCACCATCAAGTATGATGGTACCTGTGGATTTTTTTTTAACTTACTAATCCCTTTTTAAATTTTTTTATTTTTATTTTATTGAGGTCATAATAGTTTATAACATTGTGAA
Organism: Equus asinus; assembly: GCF_041296235.1. Taxonomy (NCBI): domain Eukaryota; kingdom Metazoa; phylum Chordata; class Mammalia; order Perissodactyla; family Equidae; genus Equus; species Equus asinus. The sequence continues at coordinate 106,389 of NW_027224979.1, read as the reverse complement.
ATTTCAGTTTTACATTTTTCTTTGTCAGTCACCATATATTTGTGACCCTTTGCCCTTTATGTCCATCCCCAAGTTCCTTCCCCTCTGGTAACCACTAATCTGTTTTCTTTGTCCATGTGTTTGTTTATCTTCCACATATGAGTGAAATCATACACTGTTCGTCTTTATCTGTCTGCCTTATTTTGCTTAACATAATACCCTCAAGGTCTATCCGCATTGTTGCAAATGGGATGATTTTGTCTTTTTTTATGGTCGAGTAGTTTTCCATTGTATATATATATACACACACACACACACACACATATATATATACAATGTATATATACACATATATATATATATAATGTATATATACCACATCTTCTTTATCATCAGTCGACAGGCACTTGGGTTGCTTCCACATTTGGCTATTTTGAATAATGCTGCAATGAACATAGGGGTGCATAAGTCTCTTTGAATTGTTGATTTCAAGTTCTTTGGATAAATACCCAGTAGCAGGATAGCTGGGTCATATGGTATATATATTTTTAATCTTTTGAGAAATCTCCATACTGTTTTCCATAGTGGCTAGACCAGTTTGCATTCCTACCAGCAGTGTATGGGGGTTCCCTTTTCTCCACATTGTCTTCCATTTGTTATTTTTTGTCTTGTTAATTATAGCCATTCTTACAGGTGTAAGGTAATATCTCATTGTAGTTTTGATTTGTATTTCTCTAATGATTAGTGATGTTGAATATCTCTTTATGTGCCTGCTGGCCATCTGTATATCTTCTTTGGAAAAATGTCTGTTTATATCCTCTGCCCATTTTTTGATCAGGTTGTTTGCTTTTTTGTTGTTGACTTGTAGGCGTTATTTATATATTTTGGAGTTAAACCCTTGTCGCATATATGATTTGTAAATATCTTCTCTCAGTTGGTGGGCTGCCCTTTCATTTTGTTCCTGGTTTCCTTTGTCTTGCAGAAGCTCTTTAGTCTGATGAAGTCCCATTTGGTTATTTTTTCTTTTGTTTCCCTTGCCCAAGTAGACTGGTATTCAAAAAGATCCTTCTAAGACTGATGTCAAAGAGTGCACTGCCTATGTTTTCTTCTAGGAGTTTTATGGTTTCACATCTTACCTTCAAGTCTTTAATCCATTTTGAGTTAATTTTTGTGTATGCTGTAAGATAAGGGTCTACTTTCATTCTTTTCATGTGGCTGTCCAGTTTCCCCAACACCATTTATTGAAGAGACTTTCCTTTCTCCATTGTATGTTCTTAGCTCCTCTGTCAAAGATTAGCTGTCCATAGATGTGCGGTTTTATTTCTGGGCTTTCAATTCTGCTCCACTGATCTGTGTGTCTGTTTTTGTACCAGTACCATGCTGTTTTGATTACTATAGCTTTGTAGTATGCTTTGAAGTCAGGGATTGTGATGCCTACAGCTTTGTTCTTTTTTCTCAGGGTTGCTTTAGCTATTCAGGGTCTTTTCTTGCTCATTATGAATTTTGGGACTCTTTGTTCTCTTTTCATGAAGAACATCATTGGGATTCTGATTTGGATTGCACTGAATCTGTAGATTGCGTTAGGTACTGTGGACATTTTAACTATGTTTATTTTTCTAATCCATATGCATGGAATCTCTTTCCACTTCTTTATGACATCATCAATTTCTTCCAATAATGTCTTACAGTTTTCCTTGGTTAAATTTATTCCTACATAATTTATTCTTTTTATTGTGGTTACAAATGGGATTGCATTCTGGAGTTCTCCTTCTGTTAGTTCATCATTAGAGTATAGAAATGCAACTGATTTTTGTAAGTTGATTTTGTACCCTGCAACTTTGCTGTAGTTGTTTATTATTTCTAACAGTTTTCTGATGGATTCTTTAGAGTTTTTGATATATAAAATCATATTATCTGCAAACAGCAGGTGTTTCACTTCCTCATTGGCAATTTGGATACATTTTATTTCTTTTTCTTGCTTAATTGCCCTGGCCAAAAACTCCAGTACTATGCTGAATAAGAGTGGTGAGAGTGGGCACCCTTGTCTTCTTCCTGTTCTCAGAGGGAGGGCTTTCAGTTTTTCCCCATTGAGTATAATGTTGGCTGTGGGTTTGTCATATATGGCCTTTATCATGTTGAAGCACTTTCCTTCTATACCCATTTTATTGAGAGTTTTTATCATAATTGGATGTTGGATATTGTCAAATGCTTTCTCTATGTCTATTGAGATGATCATGTGATTTTTATTCCTCATTTTGTTAATGTGGTGCATCACATTGCTTGATTTGCAGATGTTGAACCCTCCCTGTGTCCCTGCTATAAATCCCACTTGATCATGGTGTATGATCCTTTTAATGTATTGCTGTATTTGGGCTGCCAATATTTTGTTGAGGATTTTTGCATCTATGGCCATCAGCGATATTGCCCTGTAATTTTCCTTCTTTGTGTTGTTCTTTTCTGGGTTTGAGATCAGGGTGATGTTGGCCTTACAAAATGTGTTAGGAAGTGTTCTATCTTCTTCAATTTTTTGGAATAGTTTGAGAGGGGTAGGTATTAAATCTTCTTTGAATGTTTGGTAGAATTCTCCAGAGAAGCCACCTGGTCCTAGACTTTTATTTTGGGGGAGGTTTTTGATTACTGTTTCAATCTCTTTACTTGTGATTGGTCTATTCAGATCATCTATTTCTTCTTGATTCAGTTTTTAGAGGTTGCATACGCCTAAGAATTTGTCCATTTCTTCTAGATTGTCCAATTTGTTGGCATATACTTTTTCATAGTATTTTCTTACAACCCTTTGTATTTCTGCGGTATCCGTTGTTAATTTCTCCTGTTTAATTTCTAATTTTATTCATTTGAGTCTTCTTTTTTTCTTAGTGAGTCTGGCTAAGGGTTTGTCAATTTTGTTTATCTTTTTAAAGAACCAGCTCTTAGTTTCATTGACCCTTTCTACAGTATTTTTTTTTATTTCAATTTCATTTATTTCCACTCTACTTTTTATTATTTCCCTCATTCTGCTGACTTTGGGCTTTGTTTGTTCTTCTTTTTCTAATTCTGTTAGGTGTAGTTTAAGATTGCTTATTTGAGATTTTTCTTGTTTGTTAAGGTGGGCCTGTATTGCTATGAATTTCCCTCTGAGGACTGCTTTTGCTGTATCCCATATGAGTTGGTATTGGTGTATTTTCATTTTCATTTGTTGCTAGATTTTTTTGATTTCTCCTTTAATTTCTTCAATGATCCATTGGTTGTTCAGTAGTATGTTGTGTAGTCTCCACTTATTTGACACTTTCCCAGCTTTTTTCTTGTAGTTGAATTCCAGTTTCATAGCACTATGGTCAGAAAAGATGCTTGACATGATTTCAGTCTTCTTAAATTTATTGAGGCTTGCCTTGTTTTCAAACATATGGTCTATTTTTGAGAATGTTCCATGTGCACTGGAGAAGAATGTGTATTTTGTTGGTTTTGGATGGAGTGTTCCGTATATACCTATTAAGTCCCTCTGGTCTCGTTTTTCATTTAATTCCACTACTTCCTTGTTGACTTTCTCTCTGGATGATCTATCCACTGATGTAAGTGGAGTGTTAAGGTCCCCTACTATTATTGTGTTGCTGTTGATATCTCCTTTTAGGTTTGTTAATAGTTGCTTTATGCACTTCGGTGTTCCCATGTTAGGTGCATATATATTTACAAGAGTTATATCTTCTTGGTGGAGTGTCCCTTTTATCATTATATACTGCCCCTCTTTGTCTCTCATTGCCTTTTTTTATCTTAAAGTCTACTTTGTCTGATACAAGTATGGCAACATCTGCTTTCTTTTGTTTGCCATTAGCTTGGAGTATCATCCTCCATCCCTTCACTCTGAGCCTGTGTTTATCTTTAGAAGTGAGATGTGTTTCCTGGAGGCAGCATATTGTTGGGTCTTGGTTTTCAATCCATCCAGCCACTCTGTGTCTTTTGAGTGGACAATTCAATCCATTTACACTTAGAGCAATTATTGATATATGAAGTCTTAATGCTGCCATTTTATCACTTGTTTTCCAGTTGTTCTTTATTTTCCTTGTTTCTTCTCCCATTTATTCAGACCTGCAATTCAGTTTGGTGGTTCTCTAGGATCGTTTTCTCACTGTTTATCATTTCTGTCTCTGTTCTGATTTTTTGTTTAGTGGTTACTGTGAAGTTAGTATAAAAGATCTTGTAGTGAGACAGTCTATTTTCTGATAGCTCTTATTTCTTTAGTCTAAGCAAGCTCTATCCCTTTATTCTTCCCCATCTAAGTTATTGTTGTCACACTTTATTCCGTATTGTGTTGTGAGTTTGTGGGTAAAACAAAGTGATTATAGTTATTTTTGATGTTTTCCTTCCCTTTATCTTGAACATTATAATTATTTACGAACCTGTTCTGATACCTGCAATTTTCTGATTTTATCTGCCTATTTATCTCCTTGCTCAAGCCTTTGTAAACTTTTCTCTTTTTTTGAGGTATGAGGGCCTTCCTGATCATTTCTTGTAGGGAGGGGGTCTTGTGGCAATGAACTCTCTTAGCTTTTGTTTCTGGGAAAGTTTTGACTTCTCCATCATATCTGAAGGATATTTTCACTGGGTAGAGTATTCTTGGCTGAAAGTTTTTGTCTTTCAGAATTTTGAATGTATCATTCCACTCTCTCCCAGCCTGTAAGGTTTCTGCTGAAAGCTTGATAGGGGTTCCCTTGTAGGTTATTATCTTCTGCCTTGCTGCCCTTAATATATTTTTTTGTCATTGTTTTTTGCCAGTTCTACTGATATATGCCTTGAAGAAGGTCTTTTTACACTGATGTAATTAGGAGTCCGATTGGCTCCTTTTACTTGTAATTCCAGCTCCTTCCCCAGGTTTGGGAAGTTCTTAGCTATTATTCCTTTGAACAAGCTCTCTGCTCCTTTCTCCTTCTCTTCTCCCTCTGGAATACCTATAATCCTTATGTTGCATTTCCTAATTGAGTCAGATATTTCTTGGAGAACTTTTTCATTTCTTTTCAGTCTTAGTTCTCTCTCCTCCATCTGAAGCATTTCTATATTTCTGTCCTTTAAATTACTAATTCTGTCCTCCATAATATCAGCTCTGTTATTTAAGGACTCCAGATTTTTCTTTCATTCTTTGTGTTTTACATCTTCAACATTTCTGATTTTTTTTTATACTTTCAATCTGATTTGTGAAGAAATCCCTCTGTTCATTAATTTTATTCCTGATTTCATTGAGCTATCTTTCTGAGTTTTCCTGTAATTTGTTGAGCTTCTCTATGATAGCCATTTTTACTTCTCTGTCATTTAGCTTGTCCATTTCTGTGCCTTCAGGATTGATTTCTGGGCGCTTGTCATTTCCCTTCTGGTCTAGAGTGTTAATATACCTCTTCATCCTATTTGGTGAGGTAGGTGTGTGCTTTTGCATAGTGTAGCTTCCACCTGCTGCCACTAGGGGTGGGCAGGAGCTGAGTATTCTGAGCCCATCTCAATCCTTGGCAGCTGTGCCTGTCCTTTAGATGCTATGCTGACAGGGCCTGTCTGCATTTGCTCACTGGCCACCTCTGCTTTATACATGTATACGCAGGCACTCTTGTGGGAGTCCCTTTCTCTGGCCCACTGTCTGAGCTGGAGTGACAGATAGGGGAAGGGTCACTTTCTTTTGTGTGCGCAATCGTGGGGTGCTCTCCTTCTGCACTCGCTGTCTCCCTTCCTGGGCTGCTCAGCTTAGTGAAGATGTCCTTGTTATTCCTTAGCCTCCTTGGTGTGGAGCTTTCCCATGGGCTGGGAGGACACTCCAAGGGCAAAGGCATTCCCATGGAGTTCTGTCCCCTCCCCCCTCTCTTTTCAGAGCTGCATGCAGTCCCATGCCCTAGATCATTTCTGTTTGGGGAGAGAGAGGCGATCCCCTTACCTCCTTCTGCTACCCCCCAGGGGGTCCAGCACTTCCAATTTCAGACGTATGGCTACATAGATCTCTCAGACATCTATTGTGTTGTATGAATTGAATGTCTTCTGTTGGTTTATGAGTGTCCTTTTCATGGTATCTTGGGGAGGGAGAGTCTAAGGGAAGAGCTCACTCCACCGTGATATGCTGTCAATCCTCCTAGCTGTAGGCCTTTTGTAGATGTTTTTTCATCAAGTTAAGGAAGTTCCTCCCTATTCCTAGTTTGCTGGGAGTTTTTATCACGAATGAGTGTTGGAGTTTGTCATATGCTTTTTCTGCATCAATTGATATGATGTAATTTTTCTCCTTTGACCTTTTGATATGATGGATTACATTAATTTTCAAATTTTGAGCCAGCCTTGCTTACTTGGGATAAATCTCACTTGATCTCAGTGCACAATTGTTTATATACATTGTAGGACTCAATTTTCTTGAGAGTTTTTACGTTTATGTTCATGAGAGATACAGGTCTGTAGTTCTCTTTTCTTGTAATTTCTTTGTCTGATTTTAGTATTAGGGTAATGCTAGCCTCATAGAATGAATAAGGAAGTGTTCCCTGTTCTTTTATTTTCTGCAACAGATTTTAGAGAACTGATATCACTTCTTCCTTACGTGTTTGGTGGAATTGACAAGTGAAATCATCTAGGCATATTATCTGTTTTGGAAGGTTTTCAATTATTGATTTAATTTCTTTAACAGACGTGGGTCTATTCAGACTATCTATTCCTCCTTGTGAGTTTTGGTAGTGTCTTTTAAAGAATTCCTCAATTTCATATAAGCTATAAAATTTGTGGGCTTATGGAGTTGTTCACATTATTCCTGTATTATCCCTTTAATGTCCATACGATCAATCATGATAATCCCTCTTTCATTTCTGATATTAGTAATTTGTAACTTCTCTCTTTTGTTCCTGGTTATCTCTCCAGAGAGATATTAATTTTATTGATATTTTCAAAGAAACAGCTTTTGGGTTTGTTGATTTTCTCTATTGTTTTCTTGCTTTCAATTTCATGGATTTCTGCTCTAATTTTTATTATTTCTTTTCTTCTATTTTTTTAAAGTTTATATTGCTCTTCTTTCCCTAGCTTCCTAAATTGGAAGCTTAGATTATTGATTTTAATAATATTATTAAATGTATTCTAACGTATGCATTAGAATCTAATGTATTCATCTCTTCTAATGTATGCATTCAATGCTATAAATTTTCCTCTAAGCACTGGTTTTGCTGCATCCCACAAGTTTTGATTGGTTGTTTTTTCATTTTCATTTAGTTCAAAATATTTTAAAATTTCTCTGAGACTTCTACTTTGACTAATGTGTTATTGAGAAGTGTGCTGTTTAATCTCCCAGAATTTTGTGATTTTCAAGCTATCTTTCTCTTACTGACTTCTAATTTAATTCCACTGTGGTCTGACAGCATACTTTGAATGATCCCTATTTCTTTAAATTTGTTAAGATGTGTGTTATGGACCAGTACGTGATCTATCTTGGTGAATCTTCCATATGAGCTTGAGAAAAATGTGTATTCTGCTCTTGTTAAATGAAGTATTCTGTAAGTATCAATTAGATCCAATTGACTGAAGGTGATGTTCAGTACCACTATACCCTTACTGAGTTTTTGCCTGCTGGATTTATCAAATACTGATAGAGGAGTGTTAAAATCTCCAACTATAATAGTGGCTTTGTCTATTTCTCTTTGCGGTTCTATCAGTTTTTGCCTCACATATTTTGATGTTCTGTTGTCAGGTGCATACACATTAGAACTGCTACGTCTTCCTAGAGAATTAACTCTGTTATCATCATTTAATGTCCCTCTTAATCCCCAATAATTTTGCTTGCTCTGAAGTCTGTTATGTCTGAAGTTAAAATAGCTATTCCCACTGTCTTTTAATTATGTTATCATGGCATATTTTTCTCCATTCTTTTACTTCTAATCTACCTTGGTCTTTACATTTAAAGTTGGTTTCTTACAGATAACATATAGTTGGGTCTTGTTTTGTTATCAAAGAAATTAGTCTCTGTCTTTTAATTGGTATGTTTAGCCCAGTCATACTTCAAGTTTTAGACTATTGATATAGTTGGATTAGTAGAATTATTTTTGCTTTTCTCAAGTTCATTTTTAAAAAGATATTTGGGGGCCAGCCAGATGGTGCAGTGGTTAAGTTCACACATTCCACTTCAGTAGCCCGGGGTTTGCCAGTTTGGACCCTGGGTGAGGACCTATGCACTGCTTGTCAAGCCATGCTGTGGCAGGCATCCCACATGTAAACTAGAGGAAGATGGGAACGGATGTTAGCTTAGGGCCAGTCTTCCTCAGCAAAAAAGAGGAGGATTGGTGGCAGGTGTTACCACAGGGCTAAACTTCCTCAAAATAAAAAAAAGATATTTGGCTATATCACTGAAAATCAAGACTCTCCTTCACCCAAACCACTGAATTAGGTAATTTAATCACTCTATAATTTAATTTCCTCATCTATGAAATGAAACACATTCAAAATGCACTTTCCATCTGTCAACTTCATAAAATCATGATGAATATTCACCATTTCACAAATATTATTTGCTTTTAGACAACCTGCCCTCTTCACTGGGGTTATGCAAAAACATCAGTATGTGACAACAATATAACCTGAGTATTCTCTCTCTTTTTTTTTTTGCAGAGGACAATTTGCCCTGAGCTAACATCCATTGCCAATCTCCCTCTTTTTGTCTTTACTTTTTTAAAAAAAATTTTCAAGTTATTTTTTAAATTTTTTTTCATTTTTTTAATTGCAGTATCATTGGTTTATAACAACATATAAACTTCAGGTGTACATCATAATATATTTTGAATTCTCTGTAGATGACATCATGTTCACCACCCAAAGACTAATTATAATCCATCACCACACACACGTGCTTGATCACCCCTTTCACCCTCCTCCTTCCCTTTTCCCCTCTGCTAATCACCAATCCCATCTCTGTTGCTATGTGTTTGTTTGTCGTTTTTCTCTTCTACCTATGAGTGAGATCATATGGTATTTGACTTTCTCCCTCTGATTTATTTCACTTAGCATCATACCCTCAAGGTCCATCCATGTTGTCACAAATGGCCAGATTTCATCATTTCTTATGGTTGAGTAGTATTTCATTGTGTATATATACCACGTATTCTTTATCCATTCATCCCTTGATGGGCACTTAGGTTGCTTCCAAGTCTTCGTTATTGTGAATGATGCTATGATGAACATAGGGTGCATGTATCTTTATGCATTTCTGTTTTCAAGTTCTTTGGATAAATACCCGGCAGTAGAATAGCTAGATCATCTGGTAGATCTATTCTTAATTTTCTGAGAAAACTCCATATTGTTTTCCATAATGGCTGGACCACTATGCACTCCCACTAGCAGTGTATGGGGGTTCCCTTCTCTCCACATCCTCTCCAGCACTTATTGTTTCCTGTCTTGTTAATTATAGCTATTCTGACCAGAGTGAGGCGATATCACACTGTAGTTTTGATTTGCATTTCCCTGATAGTTAATGATGTCGAACATCTTTTCATGTGCCTGTTGGCCATCTGGATATCTTCTTTGGAGAAATCTCTGTTCAGATCTTTTGCCCATTTTTAAATTGGGTTCTTAGTTTTTGTTGTTGAGATGTATGAGTTCTTTGTACATTTTGGATATTAACCCCTTAATATCTGATATATGGTTTGCAAATATCTTCTCTCAATTGTTAGGTTGCCTTTTCATTTTGTTGATGCTTTCCTTTGCTGTGCAGAAGCTTTTTGGTTTGATGTAGTCCCATTTGTTTATTTTTTCTATTGTTTCCTTTGCCCAGTCAAACATGGTATTTGAAAAAAGCTGCTAAGACTGATGTCAAAGAGCACACTCCCTGTGTTTTCTTCGAGAAGTTTAATGGTTTCAGATCTTACATTCAAGTCCTTAATCCATTTTGAGATGATTTTTGTGCATGGTGTAAAGTAATGGTCTCCTTTCATTCTTTTGCTTGTGGCTGTCCAGTTTTCCCAACACCATTTATTGAAGAGACTTTCCTTTCTCCATTGTATGTTCTTGGCTCCCTTGTCAAAAATTAGCTGTCCATAGATGTGTGGGTTTATTTCTAGGCTCTTGATTCTATTCCTTTGATCTGTGTGTCTGTTTTTGTGCCATTACCATGCTGTTGTGGTTACTATAGCTTTGTAGCATGTTTTGAGATCACGGAGTGTGAGATCTCCAGCTTTGTTCTTTTTTCCTCAGGATTCCTTTGGATATTCAGAGCCTTTTGTTGTTCCATATAAATTTTAGGATTCCTTGTTCTATTTCTGTGAAAAATGTTGTTGGAACTTTGATAGAGATTGCATTGAATCTGTAGATTGCTTTAGGAACTATGGACATTTTAACTATGTTAATTCTTCCAATCCAAGAGCACAGAACCTCTTTCCATTTCTTTGTGTCTTCTTCAATTTCTTTCAACAATGTTTTCAGTTTTCTGTGTACAGATCTTTCACCTCCTTGGTTAAGTTTATTCCTAGGTATTTTAATCTTTTTGTTGCAATTGTAAATGGGATTGTATTCTTAATTTTTCTTTCTGCTACTTCACTGCTAGTGTATAGAAACACATCTGATTTTTGTGTTTTGATTTTGTATCCTGCAATTTGACTATATTCACTTACTATTTCTAAAAGTTTTTTAGTGGATTCTTTAGGGTTTTCTATATATAAAATTATGTCATCCACAAATAGGGACAGTTTCACTTCTTCCTTTCCAATTTGGATCCCTTTTCTTTCTTTTTCTTGCCTGATTGCTCTGGCTAAGACTTCTAATACTATTCTAAGTAAGAGTGGTGAAACTAGGCATCCTTGTCTCGTTCCTGTTCTTAGAGGGATAGCTTTCAGTTGTTCTCCATTGGGAATGACATTAGCTGTGGGTTTGTCATATACAGCCTTTATTATGTTCAGGTATTTTCCTTCTATGCCCATTTTATTTAGAGTTTTTATCATAAATGCATGCTGTATCTTTTCAACTGCTTTCTCTGCAGCTATTGAGATGATCATGTGACTTTTATTCCTCTTTTTGTTAATGTGGTGTTATCACATTGATTGATTTCTGGATGTTGAACCATCCCTGCGTCCCTGGAGTGAATCTCACTTAATCATGGTGTATGATCTTTTTAATGTATTGTTGTCTTCAATTTGCTAGTATTTTGTTGAGGATTTTTGCATCGATGTTCATCAACGATATTGGCATGTAATTTTCTTTTTTTGTGTTGTCCTTGTCTGGCTTTGGAATCAGGGTAATGTTGACTTTGTAGAAGGAGTTAGGAAGCTTGCCCTCCTCTTCAATTTTTTGGAAGAGTTTGAGAAGGATAGGTATTAAGTCTTCTTTGAATGTTTGGTAGAATTCACCAGGGAAGCCATTTGATCCTGGACTTTTGTTTTGGGGGAGGTTTTCGATTACTATTTCAATCTCCTTACTGGTGACTAGTCTATTCAAATTCTCTATTTCTTCTTGATCCAGTTTTGGAAGGTTGTATGATTCTAAGAATTTATCCATTTCTTCTAGATTATCCAATTTGTTGGCATATAGCTTTTCATAGTATTCTCTTATTACTTTTGTATTTCTATGATGTCCATTGTAATTTCTCCTTTTTCATTTCTGATTTTATTTATTTGAGCCTTCTCTCTTTTGTTCTTGGTGAGTCTAGCTAAAGCTTTCTCAATTTTGTTTATCTTTTCAAAGAACCAGCTCTTGGTTTCATTAATTTTTTCTATTGTTTTTTATTCTCTATTTTATTTATTTCTTCTCTGATTGTTCTTATTTCCTTCCTTCTGCTGATTTTGGGCTTTGTTTCTTCTTCTTCTTCCAGTTCCTTTAGGTGCACTGTTAGATTGTTTGTTTGGAATTTTTCTTGTTTGTTAAGGTAGGCCTGAATTGCCATAAACTTCCCTCTTAGAACCACTTTTGCTCTATCCCATAAATTTTGGCATGTCATATTTTCTTTTTCATTTGTCTCCAGGTATTTTTTTAATTTCTCCTTTGATTTCTCCATTGACCCACTTGTTGTTCAGCAGCATTTTGTTTAATCTCCACATATTTGTGGCTTTTCTGATTTTCTTCCTGTAATTGATTTCTAGTTTCATTATCTTTGTGGTCAGGAAAGATGTTTGGTATTATTCTAATCTTCTTAAGTTAGTGAGACTTGTTTTTGGCCTAATATGTGATTGAGCCTGGAGAATGGTCCAGGAGCATTTGAAAAGAATGTGTATTCTGTGGTTTTGGGATGGAATGTTCTATATATATCCACTAAGTCCATCGGGTCTAATGTGTTGTTTAAGGCCAATGTTTCCTTATTGATCTTCTTTTTAGATACCTATCCATTGGTGTAAGTGGAGTGTTAAAGTCTCCTACTATTATTGTGTTACTATTTCTCCTTTTTTGTCTGTTAATAATTGCTTTACATATTTAGATGCTCCTATGTTGGGTACATAGATATTTACAAGTGTTATATCCTCTTCATAGATTGTTCCCTTTATCATTATGTAGTGCCCTTTGTCTCTTGTTACAGTTTTTGTTTTAAAGTCTATTTTGTCTGATATGAGTATTGCTACCCCAGCTTTCTTTTCATTGCCATTTGCATGGAGTATCTTTTTACATCCTTTCACTTTCAATTTGTGGGTGTCTTTAGGTCTGAAGCTTGTCTCTTGTATGCAGTATATATATGGGTCTTGTTTTCTTTGTCCAATCAGCCAGCCTATGCCTTTTGGTTGGAGCATTTGGTCCATCGACACTTAAAGTAGCTATTGAAAAATATGTCTTTGTTGCCATTTTGTTACTTTTTTCTGGGTGTTTTAGTAGTTCTTCTCTGTGCCTTTCTTCTTCTCTTTTTCTCTTCCCTTGTGGTTTGATGGCTTTCTTTAGTAATATGTTTGACTCCCTTTCTCCTACTTACTCATATATTTATTACAGGTTTCTGGTTTGTGATTACCATGAAGTTCATGTATAGTAATCTACGTATACAGCAATCTATATTGAGTTGATAGTCTCTTTAATTTGACCTCTTTCTAACAGCTCTACTCTTTTACTCCCCTCCTCCCAAATTTAATTTTTTGATATTATATCTAACCTCTTATTTTGTGTGAGTGTATCCATTCCCTCTTATCATTGAAATAGGTAATTTTAGTACTTTTGTCTTTTGACCTTCATATTATCTTAATAGGTGGTTGATCTGCTACCATTACTGTATTTTTGCCTTTAGTAGTGATTTTATTGTGGTTTCTTTTTTTTGGATAATTTTCTTATTCTTATATGTGATCTTCTCTTTCCCACTTAAATAAGTACCTTCAGCAGTTCTTGTAGAACTGGTTTCTTGGTGATAAACTCCTGGTTTCTTGGTGATAAACTCCTTTAATTTGTGCTTGTCTGGGAAACTCTTTCTCTCTCCTTCCATTCTGAATGATAACCTTGTCAGGTAGAGTATTCTTGGCTGTAGGTTTTTTCCTTTCAGCACTTTAAATGTATTGTGCCACTCTCTTCTAGCCTTTAGGGTTTCAGCTGAGAAGTCAGCTGATAGCCTTATGGGCTTTCCTTTGCATGTCAGTCATTGCCTTTCTCTTGCAGCTTTTAGGACTCTCTCTTTATCTTTAATTTTGGACATTTTAATTATAATGTGACTTGGTGAGGGCCTCTTTGGGTTTATCTTGTTTGGTGCTCTTCGTGCTTCATGTACTTGGATGTCTGTTGCCTTCCTTAGGTTAGGAAAGTTTTCAGTTATAAAATAAATTCTTCAAGTAAATTCTCTACCCCTTTGTCTCTCTCTTCCTCTTCTGGGACACATATAATATGAATGTTAGTGCACTTGATCTTGTCCCAGAGTTCTCTTAGACTGTTCTCGTTCTTTTTCACTTTTTCTTTTATCTGTTCAGCTTGGGCGATTTCCTCTAGTTTTTTGTCCAGCTCACTGATCCCTTTTTCTGTATCATCTACTCTACTATTGAGACCCTCTAGTGAATTTTTCATTTCCAGTATTGTATTCTTCATTTCTGATTGGTTCTTTTTTATATTTTCCAATTCTTTGTTGACAATCTCACTGTGTTCATCGAGTCTTCTCCCAAGATCAGTGAGCATCCTTACGAATTTTTGGTTGAACTCTTTGTCAAGTAGATTGCTTACTTCTGTTTCATTTCACTCTTTTTCTGGAGTTTTGTCCTGTTCCCTTGCTTGGAATGTATTCCTTTACCTCCTCATTTTGCCTCTTTGTGCTTATATCTATGCATTAGGTGAGTGAGCTATGTCTCCTGATGTTGGAGAAGTGGCCTATGTAAAAGATACCTTCTGGGGCCTAGCAGTGTGCTTCTCTCTCATCACTAGTCCAAATGTTCCAAGAGTGACCCCTGTGTAGGCTACTTGTGTCCTGCTACAGCAGGGCTGCTCTTACTGCAGGTACCCAGAGAATCTAGGCTTCCCCCCCCCACCCCGGCTGTCTATTTGTAAATTGGGTTTGAGGAGCCCCAGCACAGCTGGCAGCAAGGTCTAATAGTACACTCCTGTTGCAGTTTTTCTGTTAAGTGAGTAGGCGTCCAGTGTGGCTGGTTGCTAGGCTCGGGAGCTTACAATTGCTGTAGGCCTCAGGCCTACAAGGCTGTGGTCAGCTCTCTCAGGATTGCAGCTGAGTGGGGATGGCCCCTGGCATGGGTGCTCCCAACTGTTTCAGGCTTTGGAAGGTAGGGCACATCCCCTATAAGGCTGTTTGACAAGCACAGGTCTTCTGCCACTTATAACCCCACCACACATACAGGTCCACACACACTGTCCACACAGTCCTGGCACATGCACACCTCCTGACCCCCTGAAGCAGACCCAGTCACCCCACTGCAGAGACCACCCCCTCACATTCTCCACCCACACCCTGAACACTCCACCTGCTCCTCATGCAGGCCCTGCCCCCAGAGGAGGACATACTTGCTTGCTTGCAGAAGATCAAGGCACCCAGTCAATGCAGCCAACAGGTAGCCTGAGGGCTTGCTCTTGCGTGGGACCAGTCCCTAGGGCAGGCTGCCTGCCCTGGCTGAGCAGGATTAAATCACACTCTAGTGGGTGTGGCAGACCTCTGGGCTAACAGGCCAGGGGAAGAACCCCAATTGTCTCTGTGTCAGCACACTTGTACTTGTTCACAACAATGGCTGCTGCCAATGCCTCGGTCTCTGCAGAGGCCTCATCTCTCACCAAGTTGCACCCAGAACTTACCAGCTGAGTCTCTTTTCATCAAAGGCCTGTGTACCTTTCTTTCTGGTGATTTTAGGTAGCTTTCTGACACAGGTGGATTTGTGCATGGGCCCTTTAAGAGTTAGGTTTTTCCACTTATGTCCAATAGCTTTTCTAGGGGTATTCCCTGTTGTAGTTACTAGTCAATGAAGGCAGATATTATGACACTTGTCTCATTTGTGCTGAGTCCTAAAGGTGCTTATAGCGGTAATGGACCCCTGCTCAGGTTCACACTCCTCCAGAGAAGGCTGTGTACCTTAGGGTTGCTCCCAGTCAGCTGGCTGTGAAGCTCTGTGGCTTGGGAAAGTGGCTTTTTTCTCTCCAGAAAGGAATTTCTGCCTCTTTCACTTCAGTCAGGACAGTCCCTTGTTGTGGGGGTGCTTTTTATCCAGTTTTCAGTGTCTCTCAGGGGTAATTTTCCAAGAATAGTTATAACTTGGTTTTGTTCATGGGAGGAGGTGAGTTCACGGTCTGCCTAAACTACCATATAGAAGAGATCCTTTCTTTCTTTTCTTATGTGAGCCACCACCATAGCATGGCCACGAACGGACAAGTAGTGTAGGTCTCTGCCTGGGATCTGAACCCCGGCTGCCAAAGTGGAGTGCACTGGAACTACAAGATCCATATTTTTAATTTCAAATACATCACCACCCCTAATATTAAACTTACTTAGAAAAACACACCTTAGGTCCTAGGTTTCAACAAAAGTGACTATATAATACAGCACCCAAGAGAGGACGCTTCTGAGAGTGAAAAGGACACACTATTAATAATTATTCTGAGATAACAGCCACAGACTGAGATGGTCCCAAGCAAAACGTTAGCCCTTCTCTAATACAAGATGCCAGACAGAGTAGCCAACAGCCACAAGGAATGAAAGCTCACAAGTCAAAACAATTACATACCTGAGGAGTACAACGACTGAAAAAGAAATACAACAAATTGAGCAACATATACCATTTGAAGTAGAACTACTGGAACATACTGGAACATAAGCATGACAAATACACTTAAAGATACAAGGGAAGATGTTAGTAACACGAAATGACAAAGAGAAACCATAAGAAAAACCTCATGAGGAAACAGGTGTAAAAGTACGACTGTTAAAGACTTAAGTCATGGGATAAATAGCAGTGTGGATACATGAGAACAGCAAATTATTTAGACATGGAAAATGACATTGAGAAACTCTCCCAGAAAACAGAATAAAACAATAAAGTGAGAGAATATTTAAAAGAACAGCAGTGTGATATGGTGGGTAAAAAAAGACATCTAACATCTGAAATAAATGAAATCCAAGACATCTAAGATGAAAAAAAAGAAAACAGAGAAGAGGAAATATTCAAAAACTAATGAAGATAAATTTCACAAAGTTAAAGAAGGAAGTAAAAAATTATCTGTAAAGGATCCATGGAAATGAAGAGAAAATTCTAAAAGCTTCCAAAAAGAGCAAAGAAAATAAGAACAGACTGACACGATCTCTCTCTAGAGCAAACAGAACACATCTTGTTTGAGAGCACACAAGTGACATTTATGAAAACAGACAACATATTTGGACATAAACAAAGCATTAATAACGTGCACGGGAGCAATATCATATAGATTTTCTCTGACCGTATCGCAACTGCAATAGCTTTTTAAAAGTCAACATAATATCAAAGAAGAAAAAAAGTTGAAGGACTGACATGAGCCAATGTCAAAATTCACTATAAAGCTACAGCAATCAAGACAGTGTGGTACTGGTGAAAGAACAGACAAATGGACCAAAGGAGCAGAACAGAGAGCCTAGAAATAGATGCCCGTTAACATACTCTACCGTTCTTTGACAAAGGAGCACAGACCATACGATGGAGCAAAGACAGTCTTATCAACGAATGGTGCTGGAAGAACTGGACATCCACGTGCGAGACAATGAACGTGCACATGGACCTTTACACCTTTACAAAACGGAAATCAAAATGCATTATAGACCCACATGTAAAAAGCAAAACTCTAGAATTCCTAGAAGACAATAACACGGAAGAAAACCGAGATGACCTCTTTATAAACATGACTTTCTAGATGTGACAGCAAAATCAAGATCCTGAAAGGAATAACTGATAAGCTGGACTTCATTAACATTTTAAACTGCTGCTCCACAAGACACAATGTCAAGAGGATAAAAACACAAGCCACAGACTGGGAGAAAATATTTGCAAAAGGCACAGTTGATAAAGGAATAACAAATATACAAATACGCAAAGAAATCTTAAAACTAGACACCAAGAACACACACAACCAGATTAAAAAATGGGGCAAACAACTTAACAGACATCTGGCCAAAGAAGACATAAAAATGGCAACTAAGAGTACGAGACGATGCTCCACATCATATGGCTCCAGGGAAATGCAAATTGAACAACAATGAGATACCACCACACACCTGTTAGAATAGTCAAAATATGGAACACTAACAACAGCAATTGCTGACAAGCATGTGGAGCAATGGAGACACTCATTCAGTATTGGTGGCAAGGCAAAACGGAACAGCCACTCTGGAAGGCAGTTTAGGGTTTTCTTACAAAACTAAGCATAACCCTTAACGTACGATCCAGCTTAACATACGCTCCTTGGTATTTACCCCAAGGAGTTCAAAACTTACACGCAGATGAAAACCTGCACACAAATGTTGATAGCAGCTTTATTCGTTATCGCCAAAAAGCGGAAGCAACCAAGATGTCCTGCACCAGATGAACGGATAAACAAACCGTGGTACATCTAGTCAACGGCATATTATTCAGCGCTAAAAAGCAACGAGCTATCGAGCTGTGAAAAGAAACCTTACACGCATGTTACTTTGTGAAAGAAGCCAATCTGAAAAGGTTGCATACTGTATGAGGCCAACTATATGACATTCTGGACGTGGCAAAACTGGGGCGACAGGAAAAGATCGGTGGTTGCCGGGAGTTGGCGGGGAGAAGGATGAATAGGCGGAGCACAAAGGATTTTTAGGGCAGTGAAAATACTCCATCGTTATGAAACTCTAATGACAGATTCATGTCATTCTACTTTTATCCAAACCCATAGAATGTATGACACCAAGAGTGCGTCGCAATGTAAACCATAAATCAGATAATATTCTATTATGGCTTTCATTTTCCAATTCTGGTCATCGTATTATGGTTACGGAAGTGAAAATTTTCTGATTTTGATCACTGTGCTGTGGTTAGGTGTCCCTGAAGGTAGAAAAATAAAACTGAAATATTCAGGAGTAAAGGGTATGTGGTCTGCATTTTCTCTCTAATGATTCAGGAATAGAGCCTAAGTGTGTAGGAAGGTGTGTGTCACGTGTGTGTCTATCAAACATCTTCTGCCTCAACTCACATAAAAATCAGGTCTAGATACAGATGTATTGAGAGAGAGAGCTCTTTCTATGTGTATATCTATATCTAAACGTATTTTCTTTCTCTCTCTCTCTTTCTATATATATCTATAGATAGATAGATAGATAGATAGATAGATAGATTTATGTCTATATACCTACATATCCATATGATGGGAATAACAAAGGAAATGTGACAAAATGTTAACAATTGGAAATGTAAGTAAAGGGTATACTGGAGCTTTTGGAACCATTTGCGAGAAATTCCTGTATGTGTTGGAATATTGTTCAGTCTTAAAAAGAAATGAAATTCTGACACATGCTGCAACATGGATTGACTTTGAGGGCATTGTGCTAAATGAAATAACTAGTCACAAGAAGACAAATTTTGCATGATTCCACTGACATGACATACCTAGAGTAGTCAAACTCACAGAGACAGAAGGTAGAATGGTGGTTGCCAAGAGCTTGGGAAAGGGGCAACGGGGAGAGTAGTTTAATGTGTACAGAGTTTCAGTTTTGCAAGACGAGAAGAGTTCTGCAGGTTGGCTGCACAACAATATGAAGGTACCTAACGCTACAGAATGGCACACTTAAAAATGCTGAAGATGATCAATTTTAGGTTACATGCATTTACCACAATTTAGAAATCTGCATAAGTTTCGAATTCTTACAATGGAAAAAGTGTTTCAAAAATAGCTCTCCTGGTGCTTGTTCTGGTGAAAATGAGATTGGGGAAAAAAGGAGATAGTACAAAAAAGCTGACGTTGAAAAACCAAACATTTTCTGTCTCAACTCATCCTACATCCAACCTATTCTACCAAGGAAACTTGAAAGTGCATTTAGAACAATGCCCCTTATTGAGTCTATTTCTTGATTTGCTCTGTCAACCTCCTGACTAAAGACTCAAAGGGCTATCTTCACTGTGTCTCTCCACACTCTGTCTGGAGTCGGCTCCCTGTTTTGTGGTCAGCTCTCACTCTTCTCAGCATTCACGTGGGAGAGGGAATATCGAGCTGCACAGACTCTCCAGCCCTTACAAGCCCATATAGCGGCAGAGACAACATACCCTCTCCACATCCCAGACATCACCCCAAAAGATGTCCACATACCTGGGAATGCACAGTCTAGGAGTGCGTCTCTAGCAAAGCCTACGTCTCTAGAAAGCTACAGTTGGTACGTCTACGGTTCACGATTGGAGTTTGTATTGTTTGTAGAGCCTCAAGCATGACCCCTCATTGCCTTGCCAGTGCTACTAGGATTGAGCCAAAACCATTCAGCAGAGCCTACAATGCCCTTCAAAATCTGGCCCTGCCAGCCCCCATCCTTGTGGCGCACCTCTCTCTCCCTCAATCCTGTTCTCCAGTCCTGACCTCCTTTTATTTCCTCCCAAGAGCCATATGCCTTCCAACACTGCTCAATGACGTCAGAAAAAGAAGTGAGAGGTATAAGGACTGGACAGGAAAAATGAAAATTATCGCTGTTTTCAGATGACATGACTAAGTACACGGAAAATTTTTGTTCCATCTAATAAGCACTCAAATGGTATTTATTACGTGCCAGACATCGTCCTAAGTGTTTAACACTTATTTGGTCCTCATAACAAATCATCACGGAGCCTGGAGAGTTGTTCTATGTTAACGTAAACACCAAGAAATGCAACAACATGTCATTTGAGATTTCCTACATGGGACAGTGATGTGACCAACTTATTTGAACAAGAATTCTGTGAATCTAAGAATATGATAAACATGACTTAGCTCAGTGGATCCGAAATTTTAGAAAAGATCTTAGAATCATGGTCCAGAATATTCCGCATTCCCATGGATAATGCCGCGTCTGCATTTCACTCACTCTCTCTCTCTCTCTCTCTCTCTCTCTCTGAGTATATACGTCACCTTTTGTTGGTGGTTCCATCACAGATTACTTCTGTCACTTCATCGGGGTCATTTCTAAAGAATTAAAAGCATATATGATCAGACTCCTAGTGACTTCATAGAGTTACACTCTTGTTTGCAATTAGTTACAAGTAGTCTTCAAGTGGTAAACTGGTTGAACCCTAAAAAGGTATGTGGATGTTAGTTATTCGGAAACTAGTATTTTAATCTTCCCTAGAAATAGGGCTTTCTATAGTTGTAACGAAGATCTTCGGCCGGTCAAAAAGCCTAATGAATGAAGATATTGAAATACAATTCTTCACTACTGAACCTTACTCTCACCTGTAATTGCATCGAGGTTGAATTTAGCTCAAAATTCAACTCCAGGTTGTAGGTACACATTTCCCCAGCTCCTCCTAACTTCCTGATCCTCAACACCCTCCACCACATCCTGACCCTTCATGTATCATGTATGTCTTTTCTGTTCCTCATACAGGGTTCAGATGACTGCAGGTCTGAGGCACGGGCTCCCTCCAATATGACGGTGGCTTGGCATTCGGGACACCAGCTTTAGATGGTGGCAGAGCTCTGGAGGCTGAGGAAAGGAGCCGAGGTCTGTTTAGCTCCATTCTCTTCTGCTGAGAGCTCCACTGCTCCCTCTCCACTGCTACCGTCTCCTTGCTCCAAATAGGATTCTCTCCTCTCCTGGCCCACTCTAGCAGAGTCTTACACACAGGCATTCTGAGAGTTTCCTCAAAGCTTTGGCTACTACTTTCTAAGGCTCACAAACAAACCGAGAGTAAGAAGTCTCCCTCTTATGACTCCTCCTTCCTTTTGCCACCTAGGCCCAACAGGAAAGAAAGTTACCTACAGAAGCTTATAGTCTCTTATGGAAACCTGTTGTTGCCATCGATGCCCCCCATACCTTTCACCACTCAGATCACTCATGTCAACTCACCCCATCTTGTCACTGTTGCCAGACGACATTCGGGAAGAATCCATAACCCTGCCATAGAGTAAAAAACATGTACAAAAAATAGAGTCAGACATTTTGGAAGATAATCAGGTTCTTTTTCCCAACAGAATTGCAGCACACAAAAAGTAAAGTCACGAGGAAACACGACAGAAACAAAAGCATCCGTTTCAGGGTCCAGCACTGGAACCTCTGACACAGTCTCCGGGTTCTGTGTGTGCGTGTGTGCGTGTCTGTGTGTCCCTGTGTGTATCCACTGGAAAGAGAATGAAGGGAACAAGGGAGACATAGCATTCATGATTAAACCTCCTTCCTTCTTCACCATTTTGTTTCTCCTTCATGCACTCTGGAATCAATTTGGGAAACGTGAGAGGGATCTGAGTGTGTCGGGATGGGGAGGTGCATCCAAGTAAGAGCTAACACAGAGATATAGATAGAAAGAGAATACACAAGAACAATGAACATACAGTGTCAGGGCCCAGTCCCTGGTTGTTATTTGGTAGGAAAGAAACAAGTAGGAAGGTCAAGGATGACCAAATGATGATTAAAAGATTTTCTGACCTGCGTGAAGACCATGCGTTTACAATGATTCTTTTTCTTTTTCTTTTTCTCTACAGTCCTTTCAGAAAACGTTATCTGGTTATATTAGCCAAAATCAAGACTTTTCACCTCAAAACTGGCTTGGGTAATCTTTTCTCTATTTATCTTTTTCTTCATCTACCAAATAAGACACTTGCAAAATGCACTTTGAGTCTGTCACCTTCACAGTATCATGCTAATATTCAGCACTGCACAAATATTATTGATTTTTGGACAGCCTGCACTCTTCACCAAATTCTTTCAAATTTCATTAATTCTGTATCTGGCAACAATATACATTAGTATATATATCTTAAAGTTCAAATACACTTAAAGGTTCTCATCAAAGTAACACACCCTGATAATTTCCAGAGAAATCATGGGTTCCTATCAAGACGCCAAATGGTACGGCATGTTGCATCCTCCTCCCAAAACTTCAGAAGTCCTAAGGAACTATGCATTCCCAGAAATAACAAGAGTGACAACCCTGGGAAATGACAGAGGCCTGAAGGCTGTCTCTTAATGGGTGGGTAGCCTGGGATTAGGGGCAGTGGGTGGCAGCCTTGAGGGGCTCAGTGTGAGGGAAAATTTCAAGGACCGTTCTTGCCTCTCCCCTGAGTTGCTTGGAAGCGATCACTTTCCTTTCTCAGCAGAAACAAGTAGCAACCACCCAGATGTAGCTAGGATAAAATTAGAGTAGCATTAGGTTAGCTGATGAAAGCAGGGAAGGGCTGAACAATCCTTGATCCTTCACTCCTCCACCTCCTCCGTCTCCCAAGCCCCAGGTGACAACCTCAAATGCCTCCTCAAATGCCGCTTTCCCCAAGAGCTCAAAGGTGACATATCCTGACCACAGGAGTTGAGTGGTCACAGTGTTTCACGGTTTCTGAGACTGTCTGCGCCTGGGGCCATCACCTCCCCTCATATTAAACTTACTTAGAAAAACACACCTTAGGTCCTAGGTTTCAACAAAGGTGACTATATAATACAGCACCCAAGAGAGGACGCTTCTGAGAGTGAAAAGGACACACTATTAATAATTATTCTGAGATAACAGCCACAGACTGAGATGGTCCCAAGCAAAACGTTAGCCCTTCTCTAATACAAGATGCCAGACAGAGTAGCCAACAGCCACAAGGAATGAAAGCTCACAAGTCAAAACAATTACATACCTGAGGAGTACAACGACTGAAAAAGAAATACAACAAATTGAGCAACATATACCATTTGAAGTAGAACTACTGGAACATACTGGAACATAAGCATGACAAATACACTTAAAGATACAAGGGAAGATGTTAGTAACACGAAATGACAATGAGAAACCATAAGGAAAACCTCATGAGGAAACAGGTGTAAAAGTACGACTGTTAAAGACTTAAGTCATGGGATAAATAGCAGTGTGGATACATGAGAACAGCAAATTATTTAGACATGGAAAATGACATTGAGAAACTCTCCCAGAAAACAGAATAAAACAATAAAGTGAGAGAATATTTAAAAGAACAGCAGTGTGATATGGTGGGTAAAAACAGACATCTAACATCTGAAATAAATGAAATCCAAGACATCTAAGATGAAAAAAAAGAAAACAGAGAAGAGGAAATATTCAAAAACTAATGAAGATAAATTTCACAAAGTTAAAGAAGGAAGTAAAAAATTATCTGTAAAGGATCCATGGAAATGAAGAGAAAATTCTAAAAGCTTCCAAAAAGAGCAAAGAAAATAAGAACAGACTGACACGATCTCTCTCTAGAGCAAACAGAACACATCTTGTTTGAGAGCACACAAGTGACATTTATGAAAACAGACAACATATTTGGACATAAACAGAGCATTAATAACGTGCACGGGAGCAATATCATATAGATTTTCTCTGACCGTATCGCAACTGCAATAGCTTTTTAAAAGTCAACATAATATCAAAGAAGAAAAAAAGTTGAAGGACTGACATGAGCCAATGTCAAAATTCACTATAAAGCTACAGCAATCAAGACAGTGTGGTACTGGTGAAAGAACAGACAAATGGACCAAAGGAGCAGAACAGAGAGCCTAGAAATAGATGCCCGTTAACATACTCTACCGTTCTTTGACAAAGGAGCACAGACCATACGATGGAGCAAAGACAGTCTTATCAACGAATGGTGCTGGAAGAACTGGACATCCACGTGCGAGACAATGAACGTGCACATGGACCTTTACACCTTTACAAAACGGAAATCAAAATGCATTATAGACCCACATGTAAAAAGCAAAACTCTAGAATTCCTAGAAGACAATAACACGGAAGAAAACCGAGATGACCTCTTTATAAACATGACTTTCTAGATGTGACAGCAAAATCAAGATCCTGAAAGGAATAACTGATAAGCTGGACTTCATTAACATTTTAAACTGCTGCTCCACAAGACACAATGTCAAGAGGATAAAAACACAAGCCACAGACTGGGAGAAAATATTTGCAAAAGGCACAGTTGATAAAGGAATAACAAATATACAAATACGCAAAGAAATCTTAAAACTAGACACCAAGAACACACACAACCAGATTAAAAAATGGGGCAAACAACTTAACAGACATCTGGCCAAAGAAGACATAAAAATGGCAACTAAGAGTACGAGACGATGCTCCACATCATATGGCTCCAGGGAAATGCAAATTGAACAACAATGAGATACCACCACACACCTGTTAGAATAGTCAAAATATGGAACACTAACAACAGCAATTGCTGACAAGCATGTGGAGCAATGGAGACACTCATTCAGTATTGGTGGCAAGGCAAAACGGAACAGCCACTCTGGAAGGCAGTTTAGGGTTTTCTTACAAAACTAAGCATAACCCTTAACGTACGATCCAGCTTAACATACGCTCCTTGGTATTTACCCCAAGGAGTTCAAAACTTACACGCAGATGAAAACCTGCACACAAATGTTGATAGCAGCTTTATTCGTTATCGCCAAAAAGCGGAAGCAACCAAGATGTCCTGCACCAGATGAACGGATAAACAAACCGTGGTACATCTAGTCAACGGCATATTATTCAGCGCTAAAAAGCAACGAGCTATCGAGCTGTGAAAAGAAACCTTACACGCATGTTACTTTGTGAAAGAAGCCAATCTGAAAAGGTTGCATACTGTATGAGGCCAACTATATGACATTCTGGACGTGGCAAAACTGGGGCGACAGGAAAAGATCGGTGGTTGCCGGGAGTTGGCGGGGAGAAGGATGAATAGGCGGAGCACAAAGGATTTTTAGGGCAGTGAAAATACTCCATCGTTATGAAACTCTAATGACAGATTCATGTCATTCTACTTTTATCCAAACCCATAGAATGTATGACACCAAGAGTGCGTCGCAATGTAAACCATAAATCAGATAATATTCTATTATGGCTTTCATTTTCCAATTCTGGTCATCGTATTATGGTTACGGAAGTGAAAATTTTCTGATTTTGATCACTGTGCTGTGGTTAGGTGTCCCTGAAGGTAGAAAAATAAAACTGAAATATTCAGGAGTAAAGGGTATGTGGTCTGCATTTTCTCTCTAATGATTCAGGAATAGAGCCTAAGTGTGTAGGAAGGTGTGTGTCACGTGTGTGTCTATCAAACATCTTCTGCCTCAACTCACATAAAAATCAGGTCTAGATACAGATGTATTGAGAGAGAGAGCTCTTTCTATGTGTATATCTATATCTAAACGTATTTTCTTTCTCTCTCTCTCTTTCTATATATATCTATAGATAGATAGATAGATAGATAGATAGATTTATGTCTATATACCTACATATCCATATGATGGGAATAACAAAGGAAATGTGACAAAATGTTAACAATTGGAAATGTAAGTAAAGGGTATACTGGAGCTTTTGGAACCATTTGCGAGAAATTCCTGTATGTGTTGGAATATTGTTCAGTCTTAAAAAGAAATGAAATTCTGACACATGCTGCAACATGGATTGACTTTGAGGGCATTGTGCTAAATGAAATAACTAGTCACAAGAAGACAAATTTTGCATGATTCCACTGACATGACATACCTAGAGTAGTCAAACTCACAGAGACAGAAGGTAGAATGGTGGTTGCCAAGAGCTTGGGAAAGGGGCAACGGGGAGAGTAGTTTAATGTGTACAGAGTTTCAGTTTTGCAAGACGAGAAGAGTTCTGCAGGTTGGCTGCACAACAATATGAAGGTACCTAACGCTACAGAATGGCACACTTAAAAATGCTGAAGATGATCAATTTTAGGTTACATGCATTTACCACAATTTAGAAATCTGCATAAGTTTCGAATTCTTACAATGGAAAAAGTGTTTCAAAAATAGCTCTCCTGGTGCTTGTTCTGGTGAAAATGAGATTGGGGAAAAAAGGAGATAGTACAAAAAAGCTGACGTTGAAAAACCAAACATTTTCTGTCTCAACTCATCCTACATCCAACCTATTCTACCAAGGAAACTTGAAAGTGCATTTAGAACAATGCCCCTTATTGAGTCTATTTCTTGATTTGCTCTGTCAACCTCCTGACTAAAGACTCAAAGGGCTATCTTCACTGTGTCTCTCCACACTCTGTCTGGAGTCGGCTCCCTGTTTTGTGGTCAGCTCTCACTCTTCTCAGCATTCACGTGGGAGAGGGAATATCGAGCTGCACAGACTCTCCAGCCCTTACAAGCCCATATAGCGGCAGAGACAACATACCCTCTCCACATCCCAGACATCACCCCAAAAGATGTCCACATACCTGGGAATGCACAGTCTAGGAGTGCGTCTCTAGCAAAGCCTACGTCTCTAGAAAGCTACAGTTGGTACGTCTACGGTTCACGATTGGAGTTTGTATTGTTTGTAGAGCCTCAAGCATGACCCCTCATTGCCTTGCCAGTGCTACTAGGATTGAGCCAAAACCATTCAGCAGAGCCTACAATGCCCTTCAAAATCTGGCCCTGCCAGCCCCCATCCTTGTGGCGCACCTCTCTCTCCCTCAATCCTGTTCTCCAGTCCTGACCTCCTTTTATTTCCTCCCAAGAGCCATATGCCTTCCAACACTGCTCAATGACGTCAGAAAAAGAAGTGAGAGGTATAAGGACTGGACAGGAAAAATGAAAATTATCGCTGTTTTCAGATGACATGACTAAGTACACGGAAAATTTTTGTTCCATCTAATAAGCACTCAAATGGTATTTATTACGTGCCAGACATCGTCCTAAGTGTTTAACACTTATTTGGTCCTCATAACAAATCATCACGGAGCCTGGAGAGTTGTTCTATGTTAACGTAAACACCAAGAAATGCAACAACATGTCATTTGAGATTTCCTACATGGGACAGTGATGTGACCAACTTATTTGAACAAGAATTCTGTGAATCTAAGAATATGATAAACATGACTTAGCTCAGTGGATCCGAAATTTTAGAAAAGATCTTAGAATCATGGTCCAGAATATTCCGCATTCCCATGGATAATGCCGCGTCTGCATTTCACTCACTCTCTCTCTCTCTCTCTCTCTCTCTCTCTGAGTATATACGTCACCTTTTGTTGGTGGTTCCATCACAGATTACTTCTGTCACTTCATCGGGGTCATTTCTAAAGAATTAAAAGCATATATGATCAGACTCCTAGTGACTTCATAGAGTTACACTCTTGTTTGCAATTAGTTACAAGTAGTCTTCAAGTGGTAAACTGGTTGAACCCTAAAAAGGTATGTGGATGTTAGTTATTCGGAAACTAGTATTTTAATCTTCCCTAGAAATAGGGCTTTCTATAGTTGTAACGAAGATCTTCGGCCGGTCAAAAAGCCTAATGAATGAAGATATTGAAATACAATTCTTCACTACTGAACCTTACTCTCACCTGTAATTGCATCGAGGTTGAATTTAGCTCAAAATTCAACTCCAGGTTGTAGGTACACATTTCCCCAGCTCCTCCTAACTTCCTGATCCTCAACACCCTCCACCACATCCTGACCCTTCATGTATCATGTATGTCTTTTCTGTTCCTCATACAGGGTTCAGATGACTGCAGGTCTGAGGCACGGGCTCCCTCCAATATGACGGTGGCTTGGCATTCGGGACACCAGCTTTAGATGGTGGCAGAGCTCTGGAGGCTGAGGAAAGGAGCCGAGGTCTGTTTAGCTCCATTCTCTTCTGCTGAGAGCTCCACTGCTCCCTCTCCACTGCTACCGTCTCCTTGCTCCAAATAGGATTCTCTCCTCTCCTGGCCCACTCTAGCAGAGTCTTACACACAGGCATTCTGAGAGTTTCCTCAAAGCTTTGGCTACTACTTTCTAAGGCTCACAAACAAACCGAGAGTAAGAAGTCTCCCTCTTATGACTCCTCCTTCCTTTTGCCACCTAGGCCCAACAGGAAAGAAAGTTACCTACAGAAGCTTATAGTCTCTTATGGAAACCTGTTGTTGCCATCGATGCCCCCCATACCTTTCACCACTCAGATCACTCATGTCAACTCACCCCATCTTGTCACTGTTGCCAGACGACATTCGGGAAGAATCCATAACCCTGCCATAGAGTAAAAAACATGTACAAAAAATAGAGTCAGACATTTTGGAAGATAATCAGGTTCTTTTTCCCAACAGAATTGCAGCACACAAAAAGTAAAGTCACGAGGAAACACGACAGAAACAAAAGCATCCGTTTCAGGGTCCAGCACTGGAACCTCTGACACAGTCTCCGGGTTCTGTGTGTGCGTGTGTGCGTGTCTGTGTGTCCCTGTGTGTATCCACTGGAAAGAGAATGAAGGGAACAAGGGAGACATAGCATTCATGATTAAACCTCCTTCCTTCTTCACCATTTTGTTTCTCCTTCATGCACTCTGGAATCAATTTGGGAAACGTGAGAGGGATCTGAGTGTGTCGGGATGGGGAGGTGCATC
The DNA here is from genome assembly GCF_041296235.1 of Equus asinus. Lineage (NCBI taxonomy): Eukaryota > Metazoa > Chordata > Mammalia > Perissodactyla > Equidae > Equus > Equus asinus. The sequence goes on along the minus strand of NW_027224979.1, from coordinate 77,560 downwards.
CAAGTAAGAGCTAACACAGAGATATAGATAGAAAGAGAATACACAAGAACAATGAACATACAGTGTCAGGGCCCAGTCCCTGGTTGTTATTTGGTAGGAAAGAAACAAGTAGGAAGGTCAAGGATGACCAAATGATGATTAAAAGATTTTCTGACCTGCGTGAAGACCATGCGTTTACAATGATTCTTTTTCTTTTTCTTTTTCTCTACAGTCCTTTCAGAAAACGTTATCTGGTTATATTAGCCAAAATCAAGACTTTTCACCTCAAAACTGGCTTGGGTAATCTTTTCTCTATTTATCTTTTTCTTCATCTACCAAATAAGACACTTGCAAAATGCACTTTGAGTCTGTCACCTTCACAGTATCATGCTAATATTCAGCACTGCACAAATATTATTGATTTTTGGACAGCCTGCACTCTTCACCAAATTCTTTCAAATTTCATTAATTCTGTATCTGGCAACAATATACATTAGTATATATATCTTAAAGTTCAAATACACTTAAAGGTTCTCATCAAAGTAACACACCCTGATAATTTCCAGAGAAATCATGGGTTCCTATCAAGACGCCAAATGGTACGGCATGTTGCATCCTCCTCCCAAAACTTCAGAAGTCCTAAGGAACTATGCATTCCCAGAAATAACAAGAGTGACAACCCTGGGAAATGACAGAGGCCTGAAGGCTGTCTCTTAATGGGTGGGTAGCCTGGGATTAGGGGCAGTGGGTGGCAGCCTTGAGGGGCTCAGTGTGAGGGAAAATTTCAAGGACCGTTCTTGCCTCTCCCCTGAGTTGCTTGGAAGCGATCACTTTCCTTTCTCAGCAGAAACAAGTAGCAACCACCCAGATGTAGCTAGGATAAAATTAGAGTAGCATTAGGTTAGCTGATGAAAGCAGGGAAGGGCTGAACAATCCTTGATCCTTCACTCCTCCACCTCCTCCGTCTCCCAAGCCCCAGGTGACAACCTCAAATGCCTCCTCAAATGCCGCTTTCCCCAAGAGCTCAAAGGTGACATATCCTGACCACAGGAGTTGAGTGGTCACAGTGTTTCACGGTTTCTGAGACTGTCTGCGCCTGGGGCCATCACCTCCCCTCATATTAAACTTACTTAGAAAAACACACCTTAGGTCCTAGGTTTCAACAAAGGTGACTATATAATACAGCACCCAAGAGAGGACGCTTCTGAGAGTGAAAAGGACACACTATTAATAATTATTCTGAGATAACAGCCACAGACTGAGATGGTCCCAAGCAAAACGTTAGCCCTTCTCTAATACAAGATGCCAGACAGAGTAGCCAACAGCCACAAGGAATGAAAGCTCACAAGTCAAAACAATTACATACCTGAGGAGTACAACGACTGAAAAAGAAATACAACAAATTGAGCAACATATACCATTTGAAGTAGAACTACTGGAACATACTGGAACATAAGCATGACAAATACACTTAAAGATACAAGGGAAGATGTTAGTAACACGAAATGACAATGAGAAACCATAAGGAAAACCTCATGAGGAAACAGGTGTAAAAGTACGACTGTTAAAGACTTAAGTCATGGGATAAATAGCAGTGTGGATACATGAGAACAGCAAATTATTTAGACATGGAAAATGACATTGAGAAACTCTCCCAGAAAACAGAATAAAACAATAAAGTGAGAGAATATTTAAAAGAACAGCAGTGTGATATGGTGGGTAAAAACAGACATCTAACATCTGAAATAAATGAAATCCAAGACATCTAAGATGAAAAAAAAGAAAACAGAGAAGAGGAAATATTCAAAAACTAATGAAGATAAATTTCACAAAGTTAAAGAAGGAAGTAAAAAATTATCTGTAAAGGATCCATGGAAATGAAGAGAAAATTCTAAAAGCTTCCAAAAAGAGCAAAGAAAATAAGAACAGACTGACACGATCTCTCTCTAGAGCAAACAGAACACATCTTGTTTGAGAGCACACAAGTGACATTTATGAAAACAGACAACATATTTGGACATAAACAAAGCATTAATAACGTGCACGGGAGCAATATCATATAGATTTTCTCTGACCGTATCGCAACTGCAATAGCTTTTTAAAAGTCAACATAATATCAAAGAAGAAAAAAAGTTGAAGGACTGACATGAGCCAATGTCAAAATTCACTATAAAGCTACAGCAATCAAGACAGTGTGGTACTGGTGAAAGAACAGACAAATGGACCAAAGGAGCAGAACAGAGAGCCTAGAAATAGATGCCCGTTAACATACTCTACCGTTCTTTGACAAAGGAGCACAGACCATACGATGGAGCAAAGACAGTCTTATCAACGAATGGTGCTGGAAGAACTGGACATCCACGTGCGAGACAATGAACGTGCACATGGACCTTTACACCTTTACAAAACGGAAATCAAAATGCATTATAGACCCACATGTAAAAAGCAAAACTCTAGAATTCCTAGAAGACAATAACACGGAAGAAAACCGAGATGACCTCTTTATAAACATGACTTTCTAGATGTGACAGCAAAATCAAGATCCTGAAAGGAATAACTGATAAGCTGGACTTCATTAACATTTTAAACTGCTGCTCCACAAGACACAATGTCAAGAGGATAAAAACACAAGCCACAGACTGGGAGAAAATATTTGCAAAAGGCACAGTTGATAAAGGAATAACAAATATACAAATACGCAAAGAAATCTTAAAACTAGACACCAAGAACACACACAACCAGATTAAAAAATGGGGCAAACAACTTAACAGACATCTGGCCAAAGAAGACATAAAAATGGCAACTAAGAGTACGAGACGATGCTCCACATCATATGGCTCCAGGGAAATGCAAATTGAACAACAATGAGATACCACCACACACCTGTTAGAATAGTCAAAATATGGAACACTAACAACAGCAATTGCTGACAAGCATGTGGAGCAATGGAGACACTCATTCAGTATTGGTGGCAAGGCAAAACGGAACAGCCACTCTGGAAGGCAGTTTAGGGTTTTCTTACAAAACTAAGCATAACCCTTAACGTACGATCCAGCTTAACATACGCTCCTTGGTATTTACCCCAAGGAGTTCAAAACTTACACGCAGATGAAAACCTGCACACAAATGTTGATAGCAGCTTTATTCGTTATCGCCAAAAAGCGGAAGCAACCAAGATGTCCTGCACCAGATGAACGGATAAACAAACCGTGGTACATCTAGTCAACGGCATATTATTCAGCGCTAAAAAGCAACGAGCTATCGAGCTGTGAAAAGAAACCTTACACGCATGTTACTTTGTGAAAGAAGCCAATCTGAAAAGGTTGCATACTGTATGAGGCCAACTATATGACATTCTGGACGTGGCAAAACTGGGGCGACAGGAAAAGATCGGTGGTTGCCGGGAGTTGGCGGGGAGAAGGATGAATAGGCGGAGCACAAAGGATTTTTAGGGCAGTGAAAATACTCCATCGTTATGAAACTCTAATGACAGATTCATGTCATTCTACTTTTATCCAAACCCATAGAATGTATGACACCAAGAGTGCGTCGCAATGTAAACCATAAATCAGATAATATTCTATTATGGCTTTCATTTTCCAATTCTGGTCATCGTATTATGGTTACGGAAGTGAAAATTTTCTGATTTTGATCACTGTGCTGTGGTTAGGTGTCCCTGAAGGTAGAAAAATAAAACTGAAATATTCAGGAGTAAAGGGTATGTGGTCTGCATTTTCTCTCTAATGATTCAGGAATAGAGCCTAAGTGTGTAGGAAGGTGTGTGTCACGTGTGTGTCTATCAAACATCTTCTGCCTCAACTCACATAAAAATCAGGTCTAGATACAGATGTATTGAGAGAGAGAGCTCTTTCTATGTGTATATCTATATCTAAACGTATTTTCTTTCTCTCTCTCTCTTTCTATATATATCTATAGATAGATAGATAGATAGATAGATAGATTTATGTCTATATACCTACATATCCATATGATGGGAATAACAAAGGAAATGTGACAAAATGTTAACAATTGGAAATGTAAGTAAAGGGTATACTGGAGCTTTTGGAACCATTTGCGAGAAATTCCTGTATGTGTTGGAATATTGTTCAGTCTTAAAAAGAAATGAAATTCTGACACATGCTGCAACATGGATTGACTTTGAGGGCATTGTGCTAAATGAAATAACTAGTCACAAGAAGACAAATTTTGCATGATTCCACTGACATGACATACCTAGAGTAGTCAAACTCACAGAGACAGAAGGTAGAATGGTGGTTGCCAAGAGCTTGGGAAAGGGGCAACGGGGAGAGTAGTTTAATGTGTACAGAGTTTCAGTTTTGCAAGACGAGAAGAGTTCTGCAGGTTGGCTGCACAACAATATGAAGGTACCTAACGCTACAGAATGGCACACTTAAAAATGCTGAAGATGATCAATTTTAGGTTACATGCATTTACCACAATTTAGAAATCTGCATAAGTTTCGAATTCTTACAATGGAAAAAGTGTTTCAAAAATAGCTCTCCTGGTGCTTGTTCTGGTGAAAATGAGATTGGGGAAAAAAGGAGATAGTACAAAAAAGCTGACGTTGAAAAACCAAACATTTTCTGTCTCAACTCATCCTACATCCAACCTATTCTACCAAGGAAACTTGAAAGTGCATTTAGAACAATGCCCCTTATTGAGTCTATTTCTTGATTTGCTCTGTCAACCTCCTGACTAAAGACTCAAAGGGCTATCTTCACTGTGTCTCTCCACACTCTGTCTGGAGTCGGCTCCCTGTTTTGTGGTCAGCTCTCACTCTTCTCAGCATTCACGTGGGAGAGGGAATATCGAGCTGCACAGACTCTCCAGCCCTTACAAGCCCATATAGCGGCAGAGACAACATACCCTCTCCACATCCCAGACATCACCCCAAAAGATGTCCACATACCTGGGAATGCACAGTCTAGGAGTGCATCTCTAGCAAAGCCTACGTCTCTAGAAAGCTACAGTTGGTACGTCTACGGTTCACGATTGGAGTTTGTATTGTTTGTAGAGCCTCAAGCATGACCCCTCATTGCCTTGCCAGTGCTACTAGGATTGAGCCAAAACCATTCAGCAGAGCCTACAATGCCCTTCAAAATCTGGCCCTGCCAGCCCCCATCCTTGTGGCGCACCTCTCTCTCCCTCAATCCTGTTCTCCAGTCCTGACCTCCTTTTATTTCCTCCCAAGAGCCATATGCCTTCCAACACTGCTCAATGACGTCAGAAAAAGAAGTGAGAGGTATAAGGACTGGACAGGAAAAATGAAAATTATCGCTGTTTTCAGATGACATGACTAAGTACACGGAAAATTTTTGTTCCATCTAATAAGCACTCAAATGGTATTTATTACGTGCCAGACATCGTCCTAAGTGTTTAACACTTATTTGGTCCTCATAACAAATCATCACGGAGCCTGGAGAGTTGTTCTATGTTAACGTAAACACCAAGAAATGCAACAACATGTCATTTGAGATTTCCTACATGGGACAGTGATGTGACCAACTTATTTGAACAAGAATTCTGTGAATCTAAGAATATGATAAACATGACTTAGCTCAGTGGATCCGAAATTTTAGAAAAGATCTTAGAATCATGGTCCAGAATATTCCGCATTCCCATGGATAATGCCGCGTCTGCATTTCACTCACTCTCTCTCTCTCTCTCTCTCTCTCTCTCTCTCTGAGTATATACGTCACCTTTTGTTGGTGGTTCCATCACAGATTACTTCTGTCACTTCATCGGGGTCATTTCTAAAGAATTAAAAGCATATATGATCAGACTCCTAGTGACTTCATAGAGTTACACTCTTGTTTGCAATTAGTTACAAGTAGTCTTCAAGTGGTAAACTGGTTGAACCCTAAAAAGGTATGTGGATGTTAGTTATTCGGAAACTAGTATTTTAATCTTCCCTAGAAATAGGGCTTTCTATAGTTGTAACGAAGATCTTCGGCCGGTCAAAAAGCCTAATGAATGAAGATATTGAAATACAATTCTTCACTACTGAACCTTACTCTCACGTGTAATTGCATCGAGGTTGAATTTAGCTCAAAATTCAACTCCAGGTTGTAGGTACACATTTCCCCAGCTCCTCCTAACTTCCTGATCCTCAACACCCTCCACCACATCCTGACCCTTCATGTATCATGTATGTCTTTTCTGTTCCTCATACAGGGTTCAGATGACTGCAGGTCTGAGGCACGGGCTCCCTCCAATATGACGGTGGCTTGGCATTCGGGACACCAGCTTTAGATGGTGGCAGAGCTCTGGAGGCTGAGGAAAGGAGCCGAGGTCTGTTTAGCTCCATTCTCTTCTGCTGAGAGCTCCACTGCTCCCTCTCCACTGCTACCGTCTCCTTGCTCCAAATAGGATTCTCTCCTCTCCTGGCCCACTCTAGCAGAGTCTTACACACAGGCATTCTGAGAGTTTCCTCAAAGCTTTGGCTACTACTTTCTAAGGCTCACAAACAAACCGAGAGTAAGAAGTCTCCCTCTTATGACTCCTCCTTCCTTTTGCCACCTAGGCCCAACAGGAAAGAAAGTTACCTACAGAAGCTTATAGTCTCTTATGGAAACCTGTTGTTGCCATCGATGCCCCCCATACCTTTCACCACTCAGATCACTCATGTCAACTCACCCCATCTTGTCACTGTTGCCAGACGACATTCGGGAAGAATCCATAACCCTGCCATAGAGTAAAAAACATGTACAAAAAATAGAGTCAGACATTTTGGAAGATAATCAGGTTCTTTTTCCCAACAGAATTGCAGCACACAAAAAGTAAAGTCACGAGGAAACACGACAGAAACAAAAGCATCCGTTTCAGGGTCCAGCACTGGAACCTCTGACACAGTCTCCGGGTTCTGTGTGTGCGTGTGTGCGTGTCTGTGTGTCCCTGTGTGTATCCACTGGAAAGAGAATGAAGGGAACAAGGGAGACATAGCATTCATGATTAAACCTCCTTCCTTCTTCACCATTTTGTTTCTCCTTCATGCACTCTGGAATCAATTTGGGAAACGTGAGAGGGATCTGAGTGTGTCGGGATGGGGAGGTGCATCCAAGTAAGAGCTAACACAGAGATATAGATAGAAAGAGAATACACAAGAACAATGAACATACAGTGTCAGGGCCCAGTCCCTGGTTGTTATTTGGTAGGAAAGAAACAAGTAGGAAGGTCAAGGATGACCAAATGATGATTAAAAGATTTTCTGACCTGCGTGAAGACCATGCGTTTACAATGATTCTTTTTCTTTTTCTTTTTCTCTACAGTCCTTTCAGAAAACGTTATCTGGTTATATTAGCCAAAATCAAGACTTTTCACCTCAAAACTGGCTTGGGTAATCTTTTCTCTATTTATCTTTTTCTTCATCTACCAAATAAGACACTTGCAAAATGCACTTTGAGTCTGTCACCTTCACAGTATCATGCTAATATTCAGCACTGCACAAATATTATTGATTTTTGGACAGCCTGCACTCTTCACCAAATTCTTTCAAATTTCATTAATTCTGTATCTGGCAACAATATACATTAGTATATATATCTTAAAGTTCAAATACACTTAAAGGTTCTCATCAAAGTAACACACCCTGATAATTTCCAGAGAAATCATGGGTTCCTATCAAGACGCCAAATGGTACGGCATGTTGCATCCTCCTCCCAAAACTTCAGAAGTCCTAAGGAACTATGCATTCCCAGAAATAACAAGAGTGACAACCCTGGGAAATGACAGAGGCCTGAAGGCTGTCTCTTAATGGGTGGGTAGCCTGGGATTAGGGGCAGTGGGTGGCAGCCTTGAGGGGCTCAGTGTGAGGGAAAATTTCAAGGACCGTTCTTGCCTCTCCCCTGAGTTGCTTGGAAGCGATCACTTTCCTTTCTCAGCAGAAACAAGTAGCAACCACCCAGATGTAGCTAGGATAAAATTAGAGTAGCATTAGGTTAGCTGATGAAAGCAGGGAAGGGCTGAACAATCCTTGATCCTTCACTCCTCCACCTCCTCCGTCTCCCAAGCCCCAGGTGACAACCTCAAATGCCTCCTCAAATGCCGCTTTCCCCAAGAGCTCAAAGGTGACATATCCTGACCACAGGAGTTGAGTGGTCACAGTGTTTCACGGTTTCTGAGACTGTCTGCGCCTGGGGCCATCACCTCCCCTCATATTAAACTTACTTAGAAAAACACACCTTAGGTCCTAGGTTTCAACAAAGGTGACTATATAATACAGCACCCAAGAGAGGACGCTTCTGAGAGTGAAAAGGACACACTATTAATAATTATTCTGAGATAACAGCCACAGACTGAGATGGTCCCAAGCAAAACGTTAGCCCTTCTCTAATACAAGATGCCAGACAGAGTAGCCAACAGCCACAAGGAATGAAAGCTCACAAGTCAAAACAATTACATACCTGAGGAGTACAACGACTGAAAAAGAAATACAACAAATTGAGCAACATATACCATTTGAAGTAGAACTACTGGAACATACTGGAACATAAGCATGACAAATACACTTAAAGATACAAGGGAAGATGTTAGTAACACGAAATGACAATGAGAAACCATAAGGAAAACCTCATGAGGAAACAGGTGTAAAAGTACGACTGTTAAAGACTTAAGTCATGGGATAAATAGCAGTGTGGATACATGAGAACAGCAAATTATTTAGACATGGAAAATGACATTGAGAAACTCTCCCAGAAAACAGAATAAAACAATAAAGTGAGAGAATATTTAAAAGAACAGCAGTGTGATATGGTGGGTAAAAACAGACATCTAACATCTGAAATAAATGAAATCCAAGACATCTAAGATGAAAAAAAAGAAAACAGAGAAGAGGAAATATTCAAAAACTAATGAAGATAAATTTCACAAAGTTAAAGAAGGAAGTAAAAAATTATCTGTAAAGGATCCATGGAAATGAAGAGAAAATTCTAAAAGCTTCCAAAAAGAGCAAAGAAAATAAGAACAGACTGACACGATCTCTCTCTAGAGCAAACAGAACACATCTTGTTTGAGAGCACACAAGTGACATTTATGAAAACAGACAACATATTTGGACATAAACAGAGCATTAATGACGTGCACGGGAGCAATATCATATAGATTTTCTCTGACCGTATCGCAACTGCAATAGCTTTTTAAAAGTCAACATAATATCAAAGAAGAAAAAAAGTTGAAGGACTGACATGAGCCAATGTCAAAATTCACTATAAAGCTACAGCAATCAAGACAGTGTGGTACTGGTGAAAGAACAGACAAATGGACCAAAGGAGCAGAACAGAGAGCCTAGAAATAGATGCCCGTTAACATACTCTACCGTTCTTTGACAAAGGAGCACAGACCATACGATGGAGCAAAGACAGTCTTATCAACGAATGGTGCTGGAAGAACTGGACATCCACGTGCGAGACAATGAACGTGCACATGGACCTTTACACCTTTACAAAACGGAAATCAAAATGCATTATAGACCCACATGTAAAAAGCAAAACTCTAGAATTCCTAGAAGACAATAACACGGAAGAAAACCGAGATGACCTCTTTATAAACATGACTTTCTAGATGTGACAGCAAAATCAAGATCCTGAAAGGAATAACTGATAAGCTGGACTTCATTAACATTTTAAACTGCTGCTCCACAAGACACAATGTCAAGAGGATAAAAACACAAGCCACAGACTGGGAGAAAATATTTGCAAAAGGCACAGTTGATAAAGGAATAACAAATATACAAATACGCAAAGAAATCTTAAAACTAGACACCAAGAACACACACAACCAGATTAAAAAATGGGGCAAACAACTTAACAGACATCTGGCCAAAGAAGACATAAAAATGGCAACTAAGAGTACGAGACGATGCTCCACATCATATGGCTCCAGGGAAATGCAAATTGAACAACAATGAGATACCACCACACACCTGTTAGAATAGTCAAAATATGGAACACTAACAACAGCAATTGCTGACAAGCATGTGGAGCAATGGAGACACTCATTCAGTATTGGTGGCAAGGCAAAACGGAACAGCCACTCTGGAAGGCAGTTTAGGGTTTTCTTACAAAACTAAGCATAACCCTTAACGTACGATCCAGCTTAACATACGCTCCTTGGTATTTACCCCAAGGAGTTCAAAACTTACACGCAGATGAAAACCTGCACACAAATGTTGATAGCAGCTTTATTCGTTATCGCCAAAAAGCGGAAGCAACCAAGATGTCCTGCACCAGATGAACGGATAAACAAACCGTGGTACATCTAGTCAACGGCATATTATTCAGCGCTAAAAAGCAACGAGCTATCGAGCTGTGAAAAGAAACCTTACACGCATGTTACTTTGTGAAAGAAGCCAATCTGAAAAGGTTGCATACTGTATGAGGCCAACTATATGACATTCTGGACGTGGCAAAACTGGGGCGACAGGAAAAGATCGGTGGTTGCCGGGAGTTGGCGGGGAGAAGGATGAATAGGCGGAGCACAAAGGATTTTTAGGGCAGTGAAAATACTCCATCGTTATGAAACTCTAATGACAGATTCATGTCATTCTACTTTTATCCAAACCCATAGAATGTATGACACCAAGAGTGCGTCGCAATGTAAACCATAAATCAGATAATATTCTATTATGGCTTTCATTTTCCAATTCTGGTCATCGTATTATGGTTACGGAAGTGAAAATTTTCTGATTTTGATCACTGTGCTGTGGTTAGGTGTCCCTGAAGGTAGAAAAATAAAACTGAAATATTCAGGAGTAAAGGGTATGTGGTCTGCATTTTCTCTCTAATGATTCAGGAATAGAGCCTAAGTGTGTAGGAAGGTGTGTGTCACGTGTGTGTCTATCAAACATCTTCTGCCTCAACTCACATAAAAATCAGGTCTAGATACAGATGTATTGAGAGAGAGAGCTCTTTCTATGTGTATATCTATATCTAAACGTATTTTCTTTCTCTCTCTCTCTTTCTATATATATCTATAGATAGATAGATAGATAGATAGATAGATTTATGTCTATATACCTACATATCCATATGATGGGAATAACAAAGGAAATGTGACAAAATGTTAACAATTGGAAATGTAAGTAAAGGGTATACTGGAGCTTTTGGAACCATTTGCGAGAAATTCCTGTATGTGTTGGAATATTGTTCAGTCTTAAAAAGAAATGAAATTCTGACACATGCTGCAACATGGATTGACTTTGAGGGCATTGTGCTAAATGAAATAACTAGTCACAAGAAGACAAATTTTGCATGATTCCACTGACATGACATACCTAGAGTAGTCAAACTCACAGAGACAGAAGGTAGAATGGTGGTTGCCAAGAGCTTGGGAAAGGGGCAACGGGGAGAGTAGTTTAATGTGTACAGAGTTTCAGTTTTGCAAGACGAGAAGAGTTCTGCAGGTTGGCTGCACAACAATATGAAGGTACCTAACGCTACAGAATGGCACACTTAAAAATGCTGAAGATGATCAATTTTAGGTTACATGCATTTACCACAATTTAGAAATCTGCATAAGTTTCGAATTCTTACAATGGAAAAAGTGTTTCAAAAATAGCTCTCCTGGTGCTTGTTCTGGTGAAAATGAGATTGGGGAAAAAAGGAGATAGTACAAAAAAGCTGACGTTGAAAAACCAAACATTTTCTGTCTCAACTCATCCTACATCCAACCTATTCTACCAAGGAAACTTGAAAGTGCATTTAGAACAATGCCCCTTATTGAGTCTATTTCTTGATTTGCTCTGTCAACCTCCTGACTAAAGACTCAAAGGGCTATCTTCACTGTGTCTCTCCACACTCTGTCTGGAGTCGGCTCCCTGTTTTGTGGTCAGCTCTCACTCTTCTCAGCATTCACGTGGGAGAGGGAATATCGAGCTGCACAGACTCTCCAGCCCTTACAAGCCCATATAGCGGCAGAGACAACATACCCTCTCCACATCCCAGACATCACCCCAAAAGATGTCCACATACCTGGGAATGCACAGTCTAGGAGTGCGTCTCTAGCAAAGCCTACGTCTCTAGAAAGCTACAGTTGGTACGTCTACGGTTCACGATTGGAGTTTGTATTGTTTGTAGAGCCTCAAGCATGACCCCTCATTGCCTTGCCAGTGCTACTAGGATTGAGCCAAAACCATTCAGCAGAGCCTACAATGCCCTTCAAAATCTGGCCCTGCCAGCCCCCATCCTTGTGGCGCACCTCTCTCTCCCTCAATCCTGTTCTCCAGTCCTGACCTCCTTTTATTTCCTCCCAAGAGCCATATGCCTTCCAACACTGCTCAATGACGTCAGAAAAAGAAGTGAGAGGTATAAGGACTGGACAGGAAAAATGAAAATTATCGCTGTTTTCAGATGACATGACTAAGTACACGGAAAATTTTTGTTCCATCTAATAAGCACTCAAATGGTATTTATTACGTGCCAGACATCGTCCTAAGTGTTTAACACTTATTTGGTCCTCATAACAAATCATCACGGAGCCTGGAGAGTTGTTCTATGTTAACGTAAACACCAAGAAATGCAACAACATGTCATTTGAGATTTCCTACATGGGACAGTGATGTGACCAACTTATTTGAACAAGAATTCTGTGAATCTAAGAATATGATAAACATGACTTAGCTCAGTGGATCCGAAATTTTAGAAAAGATCTTAGAATCATGGTCCAGAATATTCCGCATTCCCATGGATAATGCCGCGTCTGCATTTCACTCACTCTCTCTCTCTCTCTCTCTCTCTCTCTCTCTCTGAGTATATACGTCACCTTTTGTTGGTGGTTCCATCACAGATTACTTCTGTCACTTCATCGGGGTCATTTCTAAAGAATTAAAAGCATATATGATCAGACTCCTAGTGACTTCATAGAGTTACACTCTTGTTTGCAATTAGTTACAAGTAGTCTTCAAGTGGTAAACTGGTTGAACCCTAAAAAATTATGTGGATGTTAGCTATTCGGAAACTAGTATTTTAATCTTCCCTAGAAATAGGGCTTTCTATAGTTGTAATGAAGATCTTCGGCCGGTCAAAAAGCCTAATGAATGAAGATATTGAAATACAATTCTTCACTACTGAACCTTACTCTCACGTGTAATTGCATCGAGGTTGAATTTAGCTCAAAATTCAACTCCAGGTTGTAGGTACACATTTCCCCAGCTCCTCCTAACTTCCTGATCCTCAACACCCTCCACCACATCCTGACCCTTCATGTATCATGTATGTCTTTTCTGTTCCTCATACAGGGTTCAGATGACTGCAGGTCTGAGGCACGGGCTCCCTCCAATATGACGGTGGCTTGGCATTCGGGACACCAGCTTTAGATGGTGGCAGAGCTCTGGAGGCTGAGGAAAGGAGCCGAGGTCTGTTTAGCTCCATTCTCTTCTGCTGAGAGCTCCACTGCTCCCTCTCCACTGCTACCGTCTCCTTGCTCCAAATAGGATTCTCTCCTCTCCTGGCCCACTCTAGCAGAGTCTTACACACAGGCATTCTGAGAGTTTCCTCAAAGCTTTGGCTACTACTTTCTAAGGCTCACAAACAAACCGAGAGTAAGAAGTCTCCCTCTTATGACTCCTCCTTCCTTTTGCCACCTAGGCCCAACAGGAAAGAAAGTTACCTACAGAAGCTTATAGTCTCTTATGGAAACCTGTTGTTGCCATCGATGCCCCCCATACCTTTCACCACTCAGATCACTCATGTCAACTCACCCCATCTTGTCACTGTTGCCAGACGACATTCGGGAAGAATCCATAACCCTGCCATAGAGTAAAAAACATGTACAAAAAATAGAGTCAGACATTTTGGAAGATAATCAGGTTCTTTTTCCCAACAGAATTGCAGCACACAAAAAGTAAAGTCACGAGGAAACACGACAGAAACAAAAGCATCCGTTTCAGGGTCCAGCACTGGAACCTCTGACACAGTCTCCGGGTTCTGTGTGTGCGTGTGTGCGTGTCTGTGTGTCCCTGTGTGTATCCACTGGAAAGAGAATGAAGGGAACAAGGGAGACATAGCATTCATGATTAAACCTCCTTCCTTCTTCACCATTTTGTTTCTCCTTCATGCACTCTGGAATCAATTTGGGAAACGTGAGAGGGATCTGAGTGTGTCGGGATGGGGAGGTGCATCCAAGTAAGAGCTAACACAGAGATATAGATAGAAAGAGAATACACAAGAACAATGAACATACAGTGTCAGGGCCCAGTCCCTGGTTGTTATTTGGTAGGAAAGAAACAAGTAGGAAGGTCAAGGATGACCAAATGATGATTAAAAGATTTTCTGACCTGCGTGAAGACCATGCGTTTACAATGATTCTTTTTCTTTTTCTTTTTCTCTACAGTCCTTTCAGAAAACGTTATCTGGTTATATTAGCCAAAATCAAGACTTTTCACCTCAAAACTGGCTTGGGTAATCTTTTCTCTATTTATCTTTTTCTTCATCTACCAAATAAGACACTTGCAAAATGCACTTTGAGTCTGTCACCTTCACAGTATCATGCTAATATTCAGCACTGCACAAATATTATTGATTTTTGGACAGCCTGCACTCTTCACCAAATTCTTTCAAATTTCATTAATTCTGTATCTGGCAACAATATACATTAGTATATATATCTTAAAGTTCAAATACACTTAAAGGTTCTCATCAAAGTAACACACCCTGATAATTTCCAGAGAAATCATGGGTTCCTATCAAGACGCCAAATGGTACGGCATGTTGCATCCTCCTCCCAAAACTTCAGAAGTCCTAAGGAACTATGCATTCCCAGAAATAACAAGAGTGACAACCCTGGGAAATGACAGAGGCCTGAAGGCTGTCTCTTAATGGGTGGGTAGCCTGGGATTAGGGGCAGTGGGTGGCAGCCTTGAGGGGCTCAGTGTGAGGGAAAATTTTAAGGACCGTTCTTGCCTCTCCCCTGAGTTGCTTGGAAGCGATCACTTTCCTTTCTCAGCAGAAACAAGTAGCAACCACCCAGATGTAGCTAGGATAAAATTAGAGTAGCATTAGGTTAGCTGATGAAAGCAGGGAAGGGCTGAACAATCCTTGATCCTTCACTCCTCCACCTCCTCCGTCTCCCAAGCCCCAGGTGACAACCTCAAATGCCTCCTCAAATGCCGCTTTCCCCAAGAGCTCAAAGGTGACATATCCTGACCACAGGAGTTGAGTGGTCACAGTGTTTCACGGTTTCTGAGACTGTCTGCGCCTGGGGCCATCACCTCCCCTCATATTAAACTTACTTAGAAAAACACACCTTAGGTCCTAGGTTTCAACAAAGGTGACTATATAATACAGCACCCAAGAGAGGACGCTTCTGAGAGTGAAAAGGACACACTATTAATAATTATTCTGAGATAATAGCCACAGACTGAGATGGTCCCAAGCAAAACGTTAGCCCTTCTCTAATACAAGATGCCAGACAGAGTAGCCAACAGCCACAAGGAATGAAAGCTCACAAGTCAAAACAATTACATACCTGAGGAGTACAACGACTGAAAAAGAAATACAACAAATTGAGCAACATATACCATTTGAAGTAGAACTACTGGAACATACTGGAACATAAGCATGACAAATACACTTAAAGATACAAGGGAAGATGTTAGTAACACGAAATGACAATGAGAAACCATAAGGAAAACCTCATGAGGAAACAGGTGTAAAAGTACGACTGTTAAAGACTTAAGTCATGGGATAAATAGCAGTGTGGATACATGAGAACAGCAAATTATTTAGACATGGAAAATGACATTGAGAAACTCTCCCAGAAAACAGAATAAAACAATAAAGTGAGAGAATATTTAAAAGAACAGCAGTGTGATATGGTGGGTAAAAACAGACATCTAACATCTGAAATAAATGAAATCCAAGACATCTAAGATGAAAAAAAAGAAAACAGAGAAGAGGAAATATTCAAAAACTAATGAAGATAAATTTCACAAAGTTAAAGAAGGAAGTAAAAAATTATCTGTAAAGGATCCATGGAAATGAAGAGAAAATTCTAAAAGCTTCCAAAAAGAGCAAAGAAAATAAGAACAGACTGACACGATCTCTCTCTAGAGCAAACAGAACACATCTTGTTTGAGAGCACACAAGTGACATTTATGAAAACAGACAACATATTTGGACATAAACAGAGCATTAATGACGTGCACGGGAGCAATATCATATAGATTTTCTCTGACCGTATCGCAACTGCAATAGCTTTTTAAAAGTCAACATAATATCAAAGAAGAAAAAAAGTTGAAGGACTGACATGAGCCAATGTCAAAATTCACTATAAAGCTACAGCAATCAAGACAGTGTGGTACTGGTGAAAGAACAGACAAATGGACCAAAGGAGCAGAACAGAGAGCCTAGAAATAGATGCCCGTTAACATACTCTACCGTTCTTTGACAAAGGAGCACAGACCATACGATGGAGCAAAGACAGTCTTATCAACGAATGGTGCTGGAAGAACTGGACATCCACGTGCGAGACAATGAACGTGCACATGGACCTTTACACCTTTACAAAACGGAAATCAAAATGCATTATAGACCCACATGTAAAAAGCAAAACTCTAGAATTCCTAGAAGACAATAACACGGAAGAAAACCGAGATGACCTCTTTATAAACATGACTTTCTAGATGTGACAGCAAAATCAAGATCCTGAAAGGAATAACTGATAAGCTGGACTTCATTAACATTTTAAACTGCTGCTCCACAAGACACAATGTCAAGAGGATAAAAACACAAGCCACAGACTGGGAGAAAATATTTGCAAAAGGCACAGTTGATAAAGGAATAACAAATATACAAATACGCAAAGAAATCTTAAAACTAGACACCAAGAACACACACAACCAGATTAAAAAATGGGGCAAACAACTTAACAGACATCTGGCCAAAGAAGACATAAAAATGGCAACTAAGAGTACGAGACGATGCTCCACATCATATGGCTCCAGGGAAATGCAAATTGAACAACAATGAGATACCACCACACACCTGTTAGAATAGTCAAAATATGGAACACTAACAACAGCAATTGCTGACAAGCATGTGGAGCAATGGAGACACTCATTCAGTATTGGTGGCAAGGCAAAACGGAACAGCCACTCTGGAAGGCAGTTTAGGGTTTTCTTACAAAACTAAGCATAACCCTTAACGTACGATCCAGCTTAACATACGCTCCTTGGTATTTACCCCAAGGAGTTCAAAACTTACACGCAGATGAAAACCTGCACACAAATGTTGATAGCAGCTTTATTCGTTATCGCCAAAAAGCGGAAGCAACCAAGATGTCCTGCACCAGATGAACGGATAAACAAACCGTGGTACATCTAGTCAACGGCATATTATTCAGCGCTAAAAAGCAACGAGCTATCGAGCTGTGAAAAGAAACCTTACACGCATGTTACTTTGTGAAAGAAGCCAATCTGAAAAGGTTGCATACTGTATGAGGCCAACTATATGACATTCTGGACGTGGCAAAACTGGGGCGACAGGAAAAGATCGGTGGTTGCCGGGAGTTGGCGGGGAGAAGGATGAATAGGCGGAGCACAAAGGATTTTTAGGGCAGTGAAAATACTCCATCGTTATGAAACTCTAATGACAGATTCATGTCATTCTACTTTTATCCAAACCCATAGAATGTATGACACCAAGAGTGCGTCGCAATGTAAACCATAAATCAGATAATATTCTATTATGGCTTTCATTTTCCAATTCTGGTCATCGTATTATGGTTACGGAAGTGAAAATTTTCTGATTTTGATCACTGTGCTGTGGTTAGGTGTCCCTGAAGGTAGAAAAATAAAACTGAAATATTCAGGAGTAAAGGGTATGTGGTCTGCATTTTCTCTCTAATGATTCAGGAATAGAGCCTAAGTGTGTAGGAAGGTGTGTGTCACGTGTGTGTCTATCAAACATCTTCTGCCTCAACTCACATAAAAATCAGGTCTAGATACAGATGTATTGAGAGAGAGAGCTCTTTCTATGTGTATATCTATATCTAAACGTATTTTCTTTCTCTCTCTCTCTTTCTATATATATCTATAGATAGATAGATAGATAGATAGATAGATTTATGTCTATATACCTACATATCCATATGATGGGAATAACAAAGGAAATGTGACAAAATGTTAACAATTGGAAATGTAAGTAAAGGGTATACTGGAGCTTTTGGAACCATTTGCGAGAAATTCCTGTATGTGTTGGAATATTGTTCAGTCTTAAAAAGAAATGAAATTCTGACACATGCTGCAACATGGATTGACTTTGAGGGCATTGTGCTAAATGAAATAACTAGTCACAAGAAGACAAATTTTGCATGATTCCACTGACATGACATACCTAGAGTAGTCAAACTCACAGAGACAGAAGGTAGAATGGTGGTTGCCAAGAGCTTGGGAAAGGGGCAACGGGGAGAGTAGTTTAATGTGTACAGAGTTTCAGTTTTGCAAGACGAGAAGAGTTCTGCAGGTTGGCTGCACAACAATATGAAGGTACCTAACGCTACAGAATGGCACACTTAAAAATGCTGAAGATGATCAATTTTAGGTTACATGCATTTACCACAATTTAGAAATCTGCATAAGTTTCGAATTCTTACAATGGAAAAAGTGTTTCAAAAATAGCTCTCCTGGTGCTTGTTCTGGTGAAAATGAGATTGGGGAAAAAAGGAGATAGTACAAAAAAGCTGACGTTGAAAAACCAAACATTTTCTGTCTCAACTCATCCTACATCCAACCTATTCTACCAAGGAAACTTGAAAGTGCATTTAGAACAATGCCCCTTATTGAGTCTATTTCTTGATTTGCTCTGTCAACCTCCTGACTAAAGACTCAAAGGGCTATCTTCACTGTGTCTCTCCACACTCTGTCTGGAGTCGGCTCCCTGTTTTGTGGTCAGCTCTCACTCTTCTCAGCATTCACGTGGGAGAGGGAATATCGAGCTGCACAGACTCTCCAGCCCTTACAAGCCCATATAGCGGCAGAGACAACATACCCTCTCCACATCCCAGACATCACCCCAAAAGATGTCCACATACCTGGGAATGCACAGTCTAGGAGTGCGTCTCTAGCAAAGCCTACGTCTCTAGAAAGCTACAGTTGGTACGTCTACGGTTCACGATTGGAGTTTGTATTGTTTGTAGAGCCTCAAGCATGACCCCTCATTGCCTTGCCAGTGCTACTAGGATTGAGCCAAAACCATTCAGCAGAGCCTACAATGCCCTTCAAAATCTGGCCCTGCCAGCCCCCATCCTTGTGGCGCACCTCTCTCTCCCTCAATCCTGTTCTCCAGTCCTGACCTCCTTTTATTTCCTCCCAAGAGCCATATGCCTTCCAACACTGCTCAATGACGTCAGAAAAAGAAGTGAGAGGTATAAGGACTGGACAGGAAAAATGAAAATTATCGCTGTTTTCAGATGACATGACTAAGTACACGGAAAATTTTTGTTCCATCTAATAAGCACTCAAATGGTATTTATTACGTGCCAGACATCGTCCTAAGTGTTTAACACTTATTTGGTCCTCATAACAAATCATCACGGAGCCTGGAGAGTTGTTCTATGTTAACGTAAACACCAAGAAATGCAACAACATGTCATTTGAGATTTCCTACATGGGACAGTGATGTGACCAACTTATTTGAACAAGAATTCTGTGAATCTAAGAATATGATAAACATGACTTAGCTCAGTGGATCCGAAATTTTAGAAAAGATCTTAGAATCATGGTCCAGAATATTCCGCATTCCCATGGATAATGCCGCGTCTGCATTTCACTCACTCTCTCTCTCTCTCTCTCTCTCTCTCTCTGAGTATATACGTCACCTTTTGTTGGTGGTTCCATCACAGATTACTTCTGTCACTTCATCGGGGTCATTTCTAAAGAATTAAAAGCATATATGATCAGACTCCTAGTGACTTCATAGAGTTACACTCTTGTTTGCAATTAGTTACAAGTAGTCTTCAAGTGGTAAACTGGTTGAACCCTAAAAAATTATGTGGATGTTAGCTATTCGGAAACTAGTATTTTAATCTTCCCTAGAAATAGGGCTTTCTATAGTTGTAATGAAGATCTTCGGCCGGTCAAAAAGCCTAATGAATGAAGATATTGAAATACAATTCTTCACTACTGAACCTTACTCTCACGTGTAATTGCATCGAGGTTGAATTTAGCTCAAAATTCAACTCCAGGTTGTAGGTACACATTTCCCCAGCTCCTCCTAACTTCCTGATCCTCAACACCCTCCACCACATCCTGACCCTTCATGTATCATGTATGTCTTTTCTGTTCCTCATACAGGGTTCAGATGACTGCAGGTCTGAGGCACGGGCTCCCTCCAATATGACGGTGGCTTGGCATTTGGGACACCAGCTTTAGATGGTGGCAGAGCTCTGGAGGCTGAGGAAAGGAGCCGAGGTCTGTTTAGCTCCATTCTCTTCTGCTGAGAGCTCCACTGCTCCCTCTCCACTGCTACCGTCTCCTTGCTCCAAATAGGATTCTCTCCTCTCCTGGCCCACTCTAGCAGAGTCTTACACACAGGCATTCTGAGAGTTTCCTCAAAGCTTTGGCTACTACTTTCTAAGGCTCACAAACAAACCGAGAGTAAGAAGTCTCCCTCTTATGACTCCTCCTTCCTTTTGCCACCTAGGCCCAACAGGAAAGAAAGTTACCTACAGAAGCTTATAGTCTCTTATGGAAACCTGTTGTTGCCATCGATGCCCCCCATACCTTTCACCACTCAGATCACTCATGTCAACTCACCCCATCTTGTCACTGTTGCCAGACGACATTCGGGAAGAATCCATAACCCTGCCATAGAGTAAAAAACATGTACAAAAAATAGAGTCAGACATTTTGGAAGATAATCAGGTTCTTTTTCCCAACAGAATTGCAGCACACAAAAAGTAAAGTCACGAGGAAACACGACAGAAACAAAAGCATCCGTTTCAGGGTCCAGCACTGGAACCTCTGACACAGTCTCCGGGTTCTGTGTGTGCGTGTGTGCGTGTCTGTGTGTCCCTGTGTGTATCCACTGGAAAGAGAATGAAGGGAACAAGGGAGACATAGCATTCATGATTAAACCTCCTTCCTTCTTCACCATTTTGTTTCTCCTTCATGCACTCTGGAATCAATTTGGGAAACGTGAGAGGGATCTGAGTGTGTCGGGATGGGGAGGTGCATCCAAGTAAGAGCTAACACAGAGATATAGATAGAAAGAGAATACACAAGAACAATGAACATACAGTGTCAGGGCCCAGTCCCTGGTTGTTATTTGGTAGGAAAGAAACAAGTAGGAAGGTCAAGGATGACCAAATGATGATTAAAAGATTTTCTGACCTGCGTGAAGACCATGCGTTTACAATGATTCTTTTTCTTTTTCTTTTTCTCTACAGTCCTTTCAGAAAACGTTATCTGGTTATATTAGCCAAAATCAAGACTTTTCACCTCAAAACTGGCTTGGGTAATCTTTTCTCTATTTATCTTTTTCTTCATCTACCAAATAAGACACTTGCAAAATGCACTTTGAGTCTGTCACCTTCACAGTATCATGCTAATATTCAGCACTGCACAAATATTATTGATTTTTGGACAGCCTGCACTCTTCACCAAATTCTTTCAAATTTCATTAATTCTGTATCTGGCAACAATATACATTAGTATATATATCTTAAAGTTCAAATACACTTAAAGGTTCTCATCAAAGTAACACACCCTGATAATTTCCAGAGAAATCATGGGTTCCTATCAAGACGCCAAATGGTACGGCATGTTGCATCCTCCTCCCAAAACTTCAGAAGTCCTAAGGAACTATGCATTCCCAGAAATAACAAGAGTGACAACCCTGGGAAATGACAGAGGCCTGAAGGCTGTCTCTTAATGGGTGGGTAGCCTGGGATTAGGGGCAGTGGGTGGCAGCCTTGAGGGGCTCAGTGTGAGGGAAAATTTTAAGGACCGTTCTTGCCTCTCCCCTGAGTTGCTTGGAAGCGATCACTTTCCTTTCTCAGCAGAAACAAGTAGCAACCACCCAGATGTAGCTAGGATAAAATTAGAGTAGCATTAGGTTAGCTGATGAAAGCAGGGAAGGGCTGAACAATCCTTGATCCTTCACTCCTCCACCTCCTCCGTCTCCCAAGCCCCAGGTGACAACCTCAAATGCCTCCTCAAATGCCGCTTTCCCCAAGAGCTCAAAGGTGACATATCCTGACCACAGGAGTTGAGTGGTCACAGTGTTTCACGGTTTCTGAGACTGTCTGCGCCTGGGGCCATCACCTCCCCTCATATTAAACTTACTTAGAAAAACACACCTTAGGTCCTAGGTTTCAACAAAGGTGACTATATAATACAGCACCCAAGAGAGGACGCTTCTGAGAGTGAAAAGGACACACTATTAATAATTATTCTGAGATAACAGCCACAGACTGAGATGGTCCCAAGCAAAACGTTAGCCCTTCTCTAATACAAGATGCCAGACAGAGTAGCCAACAGCCACAAGGAATGAAAGCTCACAAGTCAAAACAATTACATACCTGAGGAGTACAACGACTGAAAAAGAAATACAACAAATTGAGCAACATATACCATTTGAAGTAGAACTACTGGAACATACTGGAACATAAGCATGACAAATACACTTAAAGATACAAGGGAAGATGTTAGTAACACGAAATGACAATGAGAAACCATAAGGAAAACCTCATGAGGAAACAGGTGTAAAAGTACGACTGTTAAAGACTTAAGTCATGGGATAAATAGCAGTGTGGATACATGAGAACAGCAAATTATTTAGACATGGAAAATGACATTGAGAAACTCTCCCAGAAAACAGAATAAAACAATAAAGTGAGAGAATATTTAAAAGAACAGCAGTGTGATATGGTGGGTAAAAACAGACATCTAACATCTGAAATAAATGAAATCCAAGACATCTAAGATGAAAAAAAAGAAAACAGAGAAGAGGAAATATTCAAAAACTAATGAAGATAAATTTCACAAAGTTAAAGAAGGAAGTAAAAAATTATCTGTAAAGGATCCATGGAAATGAAGAGAAAATTCTAAAAGCTTCCAAAAAGAGCAAAGAAAATAAGAACAGACTGACACGATCTCTCTCTAGAGCAAACAGAACACATCTTGTTTGAGAGCACACAAGTGACATTTATGAAAACAGACAACATATTTGGACATAAACAAAGCATTAATAACGTGCACGGGAGCAATATCATATAGATTTTCTCTGACCGTATCGCAACTGCAATAGCTTTTTAAAAGTCAACATAATATCAAAGAAGAAAAAAGTTGAAGGACTGACATGAGCCAATGTCAAAATTCACTATAAAGCTACAGCAATCAAGACAGTGTGGTACTGGTGAAAGAACAGACAAATGGACCAAAGGAGCAGAACAGAGAGCCTAGAAATAGATGCCCGTTAACATACTCTACCGTTCTTTGACAAAGGAGCACAGACCATACGATGGAGCAAAGACAGTCTTATCAACGAATGGTGCTGGAAGAACTGGACATCCACGTGCGAGACAATGAACGTGCACATGGACCTTTACACCTTTACAAAACGGAAATCAAAATGCATTATAGACCCACATGTAAAAAGCAAAACTCTAGAATTCCTAGAAGACAATAACACGGAAGAAAACCGAGATGACCTCTTTATAAACATGACTTTCTAGATGTGACAGCAAAATCAAGATCCTGAAAGGAATAACTGATAAGCTGGACTTCATTAACATTTTAAACTGCTGCTCCACAAGACACAATGTCAAGAGGATAAAAACACAAGCCACAGACTGGGAGAAAATATTTGCAAAAGGCACAGTTGATAAAGGAATAACAAATATACAAATACGCAAAGAAATCTTAAAACTAGACACCAAGAACACACACAACCAGATTAAAAAATGGGGCAAACAACTTAACAGACATCTGGCCAAAGAAGACATAAAAATGGCAACTAAGAGTACGAGACGATGCTCCACATCATATGGCTCCAGGGAAATGCAAATTGAACAACAATGAGATACCACCACACACCTGTTAGAATAGTCAAAATATGGAACACTAACAACAGCAATTGCTGACAAGCATGTGGAGCAATGGAGACACTCATTCAGTATTGGTGGCAAGGCAAAACGGAACAGCCACTCTGGAAGGCAGTTTAGGGTTTTCTTACAAAACTAAGCATAACCCTTAACGTACGATCCAGCTTAACATACGCTCCTTGGTATTTACCCCAAGGAGTTCAAAACTTACACGCAGATGAAAACCTGCACACAAATGTTGATAGCAGCTTTATTCGTTATCGCCAAAAAGCGGAAGCAACCAAGATGTCCTGCACCAGATGAACGGATAAACAAACCGTGGTACATCTAGTCAACGGCATATTATTCAGCGCTAAAAAGCAACGAGCTATCGAGCTGTGAAAAGAAACCTTACACGCATGTTACTTTGTGAAAGAAGCCAATCTGAAAAGGTTGCATACTGTATGAGGCCAACTATATGACATTCTGGACGTGGCAAAACTGGGGCGACAGGAAAAGATCGGTGGTTGCCGGGAGTTGGCGGGGAGAAGGATGAATAGGCGGAGCACAAAGGATTTTTAGGGCAGTGAAAATACTCCATCGTTATGAAACTCTAATGACAGATTCATGTCATTCTACTTTTATCCAAACCCATAGAATGTATGACACCAAGAGTGCGTCGCAATGTAAACCATAAATCAGATAATATTCTATTATGGCTTTCATTTTCCAATTCTGGTCATCGTATTATGGTTACGGAAGTGAAAATTTTCTGATTTTGATCACTGTGCTGTGGTTAGGTGTCCCTGAAGGTAGAAAAATAAAACTGAAATATTCAGGAGTAAAGGGTATGTGGTCTGCATTTTCTCTCTAATGATTCAGGAATAGAGCCTAAGTGTGTAGGAAGGTGTGTGTCACGTGTGTGTCTATCAAACATCTTCTGCCTCAACTCACATAAAAATCAGGTCTAGATACAGATGTATTGAGAGAGAGAGCTCTTTCTATGTGTATATCTATATCTAAACGTATTTTCTTTCTCTCTCTCTCTTTCTATATATATCTATAGATAGATAGATAGATAGATAGATAGATAGATTTATGTCTATATACCTACATATCCATATGATGGGAATAACAAAGGAAATGTGACAAAATGTTAACAATTGGAAATGTAAGTAAAGGGTATACTGGAGCTTTTGGAACCATTTGCGAGAAATTCCTGTATGTGTTGGAATATTGTTCAGTCTTAAAAAGAAATGAAATTCTGACACATGCTGCAACATGGATTGACTTTGAGGGCATTGTGCTAAATGAAATAACTAGTCACAAGAAGACAAATTTTGCATGATTCCACTGACATGACATACCTAGAGTAGTCAAACTCACAGAGACAGAAGGTAGAATGGTGGTTGCCAAGAGCTTGGGAAAGGGGCAACGGGGAGAGTAGTTTAATGTGTACAGAGTTTCAGTTTTGCAAGACGAGAAGAGTTCTGCAGGTTGGCTGCACAACAATATGAAGGTACCTAACGCTACAGAATGGCACACTTAAAAATGCTGAAGATGATCAATTTTAGGTTACATGCATTTACCACAATTTAGAAATCTGCATAAGTTTCGAATTCTTACAATGGAAAAAGTGTTTCAAAAATAGCTCTCCTGGTGCTTGTTCTGGTGAAAATGAGATTGGGGAAAAAAGGAGATAGTACAAAAAAGCTGACGTTGAAAAACCAAACATTTTCTGTCTCAACTCATCCTACATCCAACCTATTCTACCAAGGAAACTTGAAAGTGCATTTAGAACAATGCCCCTTATTGAGTCTATTTCTTGATTTGCTCTGTCAACCTCCTGACTAAAGACTCAAAGGGCTATCTTCACTGTGTCTCTCCACACTCTGTCTGGAGTCGGCTCCCTGTTTTGTGGTCAGCTCTCACTCTTCTCAGCATTCACGTGGGAGAGGGAATATCGAGCTGCACAGACTCTCCAGCCCTTACAAGCCCATATAGCGGCAGAGACAACATACCCTCTCCACATCCCAGACATCACCCCAAAAGATGTCCACATACCTGGGAATGCACAGTCTAGGAGTGCGTCTCTAGCAAAGCCTACGTCTCTAGAAAGCTACAGTTGGTACGTCTACGGTTCACGATTGGAGTTTGTATTGTTTGTAGAGCCTCAAGCATGACCCCTCATTGCCTTGCCAGTGCTACTAGGATTGAGCCAAAACCATTCAGCAGAGCCTACAATGCCCTTCAAAATCTGGCCCTGCCAGCCCCCATCCTTGTGGCGCACCTCTCTCTCCCTCAATCCTGTTCTCCAGTCCTGACCTCCTTTTATTTCCTCCCAAGAGCCATATGCCTTCCAACACTGCTCAATGACGTCAGAAAAAGAAGTGAGAGGTATAAGGACTGGACAGGAAAAATGAAAATTATCGCTGTTTTCAGATGACATGACTAAGTACACGGAAAATTTTTGTTCCATCTAATAAGCACTCAAATGGTATTTATTACGTGCCAGACATCGTCCTAAGTGTTTAACACTTATTTGGTCCTCATAACAAATCATCACGGAGCCTGGAGAGTTGTTCTATGTTAACGTAAACACCAAGAAATGCAACAACATGTCATTTGAGATTTCCTACATGGGACAGTGATGTGACCAACTTATTTGAACAAGAATTCTGTGAATCTAAGAATATGATAAACATGACTTAGCTCAGTGGATCCGAAATTTTAGAAAAGATCTTAGAATCATGGTCCAGAATATTCCGCATTCCCATGGATAATGCCGCGTCTGCATTTCACTCACTCTCTCTCTCTCTCTCTCTCTCTCTCTCTCTCTCTGAGTATATACGTCACCTTTTGTTGGTGGTTCCATCACAGATTACTTCTGTCAGTTCATCGGGGTCATTTCTAAAGAATTAAAAGCATATATGATCAGACTCCTAGTGACTTCATAGAGTTACACTCTTGTTTGCAATTAGTTACAAGTAGTCTTCAAGTGGTAAACTGGTTGAACCCTAAAAAATTATGTGGATGTTAGCTATTCGGAAACTAGTATTTTAATCTTCCCTAGAAATAGGGCTTTCTACAGTTGTAACGAAGATCTTCGGCCGGTCAAAAAGCCTAATGAATGAAGATATTGAAATACAATTCTTCACTACTGAACCTTACTCTCACGTGTAATTGCATCGAGGTTGAATTTAGCTCAAAATTCAACTCCAGGTTGTAGGTACACATTTCCCCAGCTCCTCCTAACTTCCTGATCCTCAACACCCTCCACCACATCCTGACCCTTCATGTATCATGTATGTCTTTTCTGTTCCTCATACAGGGTTCAGATGACTGCAGGTCTGAGGCACGGGCTCCCTCCAATATGACGGTGGCTTGGCATTCGGGACACCAGCTTTAGATGGTGGCAGAGCTCTGGAGGCTGAGGAAAGGAGCCGAGGTCTGTTTAGCTCCATTCTCTTCTGCTGAGAGCTCCACTGCTCCCTCTCCACTGCTACCGTCTCCTTGCTCCAAATAGGATTCTCTCCTCTCCTGGCCCACTCTAGCAGAGTCTTACACACAGGCATTCTGAGAGTTTCCTCAAAGCTTTGGCTACTACTTTCTAAGGCTCACAAACAAACCGAGAGTAAGAAGTCTCCCTCTTATGACTCCTCCTTCCTTTTGCCACCTAGGCCCAACAGGAAAGAAAGTTACCTACAGAAGCTTATAGTCTCTTATGGAAACCTGTTGTTGCCATCGATGCCCCCCATACCTTTCACCACTCAGATCACTCATGTCAACTCACCCCATCTTGTCACTGTTGCCAGACGACATTCGGGAAGAATCCATAACCCTGCCATAGAGTAAAAAACATGTACAAAAAATAGAGTCAGACATTTTGGAAGATAATCAGGTTCTTTTTCCCAACAGAATTGCAGCACACAAAAAGTAAAGTCACGAGGAAACACGACGGAAACAAAAGCATCCGTTTCAGGGTCCAGCACTGGAACCTCTGACACAGTCTCCGGGTTCTGTGTGTGCATGTGTGCGTGTCTGTGTGTCCCTGTGTGTATCCACTGGAAAGAGAATGAAGGGAACAAGGGAGACATAGCATTCATGATTAAACCTCCTTCCTTCTTCACCATTTTGTTTCTCCTTCATGCACTCTGGAATCAATTTGGGAAACGTGAGAGGGATCTGAGTGTGTCGGGATGGGGAGGTGCATCCAAGTAAGAGCTAACACAGAGATATAGATAGAAAGAGAATACACAAGAACAATGAACATACAGTGTCAGGGCCCAGTCCCTGGTTGTTATTTGGTAGGAAAGAAACAAGTAGGAAGGTCAAGGATGACCAAATGATGATTAAAAGATTTTCTGACCTGCGTGAAGACCATGCGTTTACAATGATTCTTTTTCTTTTTCTTTTTCTCTACAGTCCTTTCAGAAAACGTTATCTGGTTATATTAGCCAAAATCAAGACTTTTCACCTCAAAACTGGCTTGGGTAATCTTTTCTCTATTTATCTTTTTCTTCATCTACCAAATAAGACACTTGCAAAATGCACTTTGAGTCTGTCACCTTCACAGTATCATGCTAATATTCAGCACTGCACAAATATTATTGATTTTTGGACAGCCTGCACTCTTCACCAAATTCTTTCAAATTTCATTAATTCTGTATCTGGCAACAATATACATTAGTATATATATCTTAAAGTTCAAATACACTTAAAGGTTCTCATCAAAGTAACACACCCTGATAATTTCCAGAGAAATCATGGGTTCCTATCAAGACGCCAAATGGTACGGCATGTTGCATCCTCCTCCCAAAACTTCAGAAGTCCTAAGGAACTATGCATTCCCAGAAATAACAAGAGTGACAACCCTGGGAAATGACAGAGGCCTGAAGGCTGTCTCTTAATGGGTGGGTAGCCTGGGATTAGGGGCAGTGGGTGGCAGCCTTGAGGGGCTCAGTGTGAGGGAAAATTTTAAGGACCGTTCTTGCCTCTCCCCTGAGTTGCTTGGAAGCGATCACTTTCCTTTCTCAGCAGAAACAAGTAGCAACCACCCAGATGTAGCTAGGATAAAATTAGAGTAGCATTAGGTTAGCTGATGAAAGCAGGGAAGGGCTGAACAATCCTTGATCCTTCACTCCTCCACCTCCTCCGTCTCCCAAGCCCCAGGTGACAACCTCAAATGCCTCCTCAAATGCCGCTTTCCCCAAGAGCTCAAAGGTGACATATCCTGACCACAGGAGTTGAGTGGTCACAGTGTTTCACGGTTTCTGAGACTGTCTGCGCCTGGGGCCATCACCTCCCCTCATATCAAATTTACTGAGAAAATCAGACCTTAGAGCTAGCCTTGATGGCCTAGTCGTTAAAGTTCGGCACTCACCGCTTCGGCGGTGTGGGTTCACTGTCCAGTCTCAGAACCACACCACTCGTCTGTCAATCAGACATCATTTAAAATGGCATCATCTCAAAGAGATCTTTCCTGACCCTCAACCAGAAGTAGGCTTACACTCACTCCCTATCACTTGTTTAATTTTCAACAGGACTTCTCATTACTGCCTGCTATTCATTTACTAATTTGTTTTCAGTCTTTTACACCTCTTCTGCCCAAATGTAGACTTCAAGAGAACAAAGACCTTGTCTCTGCTTCTTAATCTATATCATTAGCACATATATTGATGCCAGGTGCATAGTAGGTGCTCACTATATTCTTCTTAAGTGAATTATTAATAAAGTACTAATAAAATAATTAATTTTCTGATACATTCACTGCAGATTTCCCTTTAAAATGTGTTGCCCAAGTTATACTTAAAATATTAATTTATTCAGAACTTTGATTACTCACATATAGGAATGTTTAAACAGAGGAAACTGTATCTGTAGGATTCTCAGATTGGAAATAAGACTAAAAAAATGACCCAGAAATGAGTTCAATTAAGAAAAACCTATTATTCTACAGAAAATCCTAAGTCAGAAAACCATCTGGCACTGTACAATTTTGTCCTCAGATTTGTTTTTTTTTTAATTTTTTATTAAGATTATGATAGTTTACAACCTTGGGAAATTTCAGTTGTACATTATTGTTAGTCATGTTGTAGGTGCACCACTTCACCCTTTGTGCCCTCCCCCCACTCCCCCTTTCCCCTGGTAACCACCGATCAGTTCTCTTTGTCTCTCTGTTTAACTTCCACCTATGAGTGGAGGCATACAGAGTTCGTCTTTCTCTATCTGGCTTATTTCACTTAACATAATACCTTCAAGTTCCATCTATGTTGTTGTGAATGGGACAATTTTATCTTTTTTTCTGGCTGAGTAGTATTCCATTGTATATATATATATACCATATCTTCTTTATCCAATCATCAGTTGATGGGCATTTAGGTTGCTTCCACATCTTGGCTATTGTAAATAATGCTGCGATGAACATTGGGGTGCATGGGACTTTTGGAATTGCTGATTTCAAGTTCTTTGGATAGATACACAGTAGTGATATGGCTGGGTCATAAGGTATTTCTATTTTTAATTTTTTGAGAAATCTCCATACTGTTTTCCATAGTGGCTGCACTAGTTTGCATTCCCACCAACAGTGTATGAGGGTTCCTTTTTCTCTACAACCTCTCCAACATTTGTCACTTTTTGTTTTGGTTATTTTTACCATTCTAACAGGTATAAGGTGATATCTTATTGTAGTTTTGATTTGCATTTCCCTGATGATCAGCGATCATGACCATCGTTTCATGTGTTTACTGGCCATCCGTATATCTTTTTTGGAGAAATGTCTGTTCATGACCCCTGCCCATTTTTGATCGGGTTGTTTGATTTTTTGTTGTTGAGCTGTGTGAGTTCTCTATATATTATGGAGATTAACCCTTTGTCAGGTAAGTAACTTGTAAATATTTTTTCCCAACTAGTGGGCTGTGTTTTTGTTTCAATCCTGTTTTCCCCTGCCTTGAAGAAGCTCTTTAGTCTGATGAAGTCCCATTTGTTTATTCTTTCTATTATTTCCCTCGTCTGAGGAGTTATGGTGTGTGAAAAGATCCTTTTGATACTGATGTCAAAGAATGTACTGCCTATATTCTCTTCTAGAAGACATTGTTTCAGGTGTAATCTTTAGGTCTTTGATCAATTTGGAGTTTATTTTTGTGAATGGTGAAAAAGAATGGTCAATTTTCATTCTTTTACATGTGGATTTCCAGTTTTCCCAGCACCATTTGTTAAAGAGACTTTCTTTTCTCCATTGTAGGCCGTCAGCTCCCTTGTCAAAGATTAGCTGTCCCCTCAGATTTGTTTTAATGTCTTCTGTTGACACTGTGGGAGTCAAAGCCTCCAGCTAAGTATAATGAAACCTAGCAGAAGTATAGAACTTTGTCTTCTTGCTGTAACATACAATTTCTAAATAGTTATCTGAGAATCTAGTCATAAAAGATTGTCTAACGCTCTGCTTGAAAATCTCTTGCTTAGTAAGCAACATAAAAATGTGCTAATCCTTCACAGAAAAACATGATGACCATCAAAAGAAAATCTCTTACTGTGCCGTCACCCTCAGTCTGCATGTCAGATGTCACACTCTGAACCAAGAATCCACGAAAACTGAATGGGAATAGTCAGCTGCATGCGTAACTGACTACAGATGATGTGTAAATGCATGATGGATGGAACCGAAGTACCATTCAAATCTTCCAAAGTAACTAGGGGGTCTTCTGGTCTCAGCAAGGAAACTAAAAATAATGCCAAATCATCTGTGATCTAACTAATGGTAACATGCAGGTTCTAATGTCATGTAAGGAAGCAGAGCCAATATGCAGTCAGGGGAAGAACTCCCAAAGATTTCATGTTGGTCAGTATACCAAGAGCTCCAACCAGGCTGACAGACATTTCCTGGACCACTTGCAAGGTGAGGCCCAACAGGAAGAAAGGGCACAGAACGTCCTTGAGATCACTCAACTGCGTTTATCCTGACTATCCTCATCAACAAAACTTGACTGGGTTTTCTAAGGAGAAATTTATTCTGGGAAGAGAATGTGCCAACCAACTGTAATGAGCATTCTATCCCCTTCCAACTACACATCAGACTGAAATTAATAAACTGGGATTCTAGCATGTCGGTTAATATCAGTTAGTGTGCCTGGAAAATGTGAACATGTAAAGCGGAGTAGCAGATGCTCAGTATGTAGTGTCTATCAAATGTAACTGGCAAGCCAATTTGTTTCATCAAGCAACCAACCTGTGTCTAATCCTCTCTACCATTACTCAACACAATAGAGATAGGACTCATGCAACAGCTGTGTGACATTTAAAAGGGGAGGCACTTGATCCGAAAGTGGTATTCAAACTTTCATCTTTCCTTTAAAAAGGCACAAAATTATTTGCCATCATCTCACATGAAAGATTTTTACAGTATTTTAAGAGTTTGCATTCAAATGTCTTTAGAAAGTCGTAAGAATAGTCATACACTAAGAAAATGAATGCTGAAATTTTAGAACAAGTAGATATTTTAACCTCATAACTTACTTTTTATTAACTGAATCATCTCTCTCTCATTTCAAAAGTATCTAAAAGTAGGTTTTAGACATTGTATTAGGTCTTCCTGGTGACAACTGAAATGTTTGGAGATTCCATTTTTCCATCATTTCAATATGTCTGTCTTTTAAACACTTTTTTGCATTGGAAAGTTTTCTTCAGTGGGCTTTTGGACATCACACATGCTTAGTAAGCATCAAGTCTGCAAATGATCTTAAGACAAATGTCACAGGAAATGCCTTCTACAAGACATGTTTCAATGACCACACCAGCATTTGCTCTTATGGCATCCTTGGGTCACATAAAATATATTAATAAGTGCATTTCCCAATGTGTATGTAATGGAAGAGTAGCTTGAGGAGATATTAATAGGATTTAATAATAATAATAATAGCACTTATGTGCTAGGTACTATTATAAATACTTTACATAAAATAATTCATTTAATTTTCACAATAATCCCATGGAGGTATATAGTATTATCATCCCCATTTTATAGATGAGAGAAATGGGCTACAGAGATGGTGAGTAACTTGCCCATCATCACCAGCCTGAAATGGTAGAGCTGAGAGCTGAATCCATCTGTTAATGAATCCATGCTCTTAGCCACAACACTTTCCTAACTCTCCAAATGTTCAATAAAATTAAGAAATTATTGATTGCACACATTTTTTTGTGTGTAGGACTTGTATACTAATAAGCATTGTGATTATCTGAGAGAGACCAGAGTATGCAAAGATTCCTGAACTTATTTGACCACAAAAACCTCTTTCTCACAGTGGAAATACGTGAGGAACACATTTTAGAAACACTGTATCAAATGGTTTTTCTTTATTCCACCCTACAAACCAATTTTGGACTCTAATCAATAGCTTAGAACTCTAAGCACAGATAGATTATGTTATTCTTGCAAACTGTCTGGAAAGAAGAGCTAGAATATGGATCATCAAACCCCTTGGCCTGGGCTGATGGTCCATGAAAGGAGCAGTCCCAGTTTTAGATGGGTGTACTGATGCCCATGAAGCATGGCTCATAGAAGCCCCTTCAGGCCTTAAGAGAAAAGATTACCTCAAAAAGAAAGACCTCTATATGTATCAGTTGCTTTTCAACAGGAAGACTACCAGGATTGACTGTGCAGAATACACTAATAAATTACATCAGGGAAAAATATTTGGGTAACCAAAAAGGTAAGAATTTGAGTTTCTGACATAGGTAGCCTATTGAATGATTACTGGATTTTCCAGATGGCTTCTGAGAAAGAGAACTGGCAGATACACAAATTACCCCTGAGATCCAGATGACAGGCCAGGACTGCTAAGAATGTTGCTTGGGGCACCAATCTACCCACAGGGCATGAGCTGTCCCTAGATATTACCTGAACTCCTTTCAAGGAGAGTAGTATATGAAACCTGAAAGACTAGCTTGATAAACTGCTTGGGGACATAGATGTGACTCCTTCATGGGACGTGAATAAGCAGGTAGCTAAACTGCCTTCTAAGGAAAGTGGGTTTTGCAAACTGACCTAAACTAACTTGGTCATGCACAATTCTTAGGTGCTTTTTGGTAGGAGGAGCCACAGTAGAAATCTAGGGTAGTTGAAGAGTAGCTACACCTTTAAGTCATGCTGCCAGGTTACAACAAAAGCAGGTCTTAGACAAAATATGCCATACATACAGACATTCATTTAATGAAACATTCAGTAGTAAGCAGGCACAACCATTTGTAAGCTGTCTGTCCTTTTAGGTCCTCCAAACATCACCTTATATGAAAGGCTCATTTCCAATAGATTCCCCATATTCTAGAGGCTGAAATCTTCCTCAACCAATGGCTTGAGACACTATAAGGATAAAGCCTCTGGTGTCATCCCTAAGGGTATATATACTACAAGCCTCACTCATTTGATTCTGATAACCTGTTGATGCAAGAGTGGGCTGTCCCTAAAATATTTCAGCCAATTCCACAGATCTTGAATATTCCTACAATTCCAACATCTATCATGCTGATTTGCAAGCCACTAATGTCACTAAGAAAAATTCATTTGTGACCTTCACTGTGGGAATTAACAGTGTTTCAGGTGTTGATCAAGATGGGACAATGGAAGCCGTTGCAGTGGCCTTCTCTGGAAAATGGCTTCCTGAGTTGAACACTAGCTCACCATCCATGGACAGAGCAACCAGTCACCCCTGGAGGAGCTTAAAGGGACCATGACTGGCACATGCATTTTATTACTGGCACACTGCCTAAGCTGTGCTATTTTTAAGGAAATTACAGGCATAAAACAAGGTCTTTAAATTCTGAGTTTGACAAATTTCATTTGCATACAGTCTACATCTATTATGAAAGAAGGGACGCATGTATTCCCTATTCGATTAACCAAGGCTGAGAATTATGTTTAAAATTCAGTGAATTTGAATCTTATCACTTACGTATTACTTCTGCAACAGCTGAACCAGAGATCGAAACTATTCCTCTTCATAGTATTGTTGCAGTCATGTGGTTGAATTTACTCTAAATCAATCTAAGAAAAGGAAAAGCATGTATTTTTATATTCAATGAGTTTAAAACACAAATGATATTCCCAACTTAGAAAGAAAGTCACACATAGAACTTACTAGGTATGGATCAGCATTTCTAAAGTTTTGAATCCACAAACATGAAATCTACAATACTGTGCAATTTTATCAATCCTGTGAAATAGGCATTGTGTACTTGCCCTCAGTATTTTATTTTAGTTCAAGAAATAGAGGAAAACATTTTTTGAATGTTCAATAAAATTCAAGTTTGGCTCAAGTATAGGGCGCTTTAAAGATTGTTCACTTGCTACACAGGACCCAGAAAGTGAAACAAAACCCGTTTTAAACCAATTTTACATCATCATAGTGATTCACGATATTTTAACCCTGAAATATTCTGTAGAATAAATCAAAGGACTAGGAAAGCAAAGAGATGTGCCTCTCACCATTTCACAGAGCAGATTTATGTCATGTAAGAAAACTGGAAGTCACTAGAGAGTAAAAAGACACTACCAAGTCCACTGTCAAGTTAATCAGTAGCAACATTATATCTACACTGAAAAATGTGCCACAAGCACCTAAACTCTGGGCAAGGAGAGAAAAGTGAAAACAAATAGAAAAATACTTTTAAAAGACAGATTAATTTGGGCATAAATGTTGATTTTGAGTATTGGGCTTGGGGCCCAAAAGAACACCAGTAAATGCCATACTTTCAAGGGATACCAGCTCATGCACAATGGAAACAGTAATCTCAAAGCTCCGAGGCCACTGCCATCTGTTCCAGAGAGGCGGCCCAGAGAACCAGGAAGGGCCAACGGAGAGGTGGATTTCTTGGGGGTAACCCTCCCCTACAAACCCAAGATTCGCTTACCTGTCTATAAGCTGCTTTCGATGAGGCGCTGCAGCTCACAAGGGGCTGGGGCAGAAGGGTAGAGGGGCCGAGGGGCAGAGGGGCGGTGGGACGGTGGGGCCGTAGGGTGCAGGACTCAGATATTTGACTTGGGTACAACTTTTCCTAAATGGGAGAGAACTTAACTTGAAATCCTAGTAGTAGTTTTCTCTCCTGTTGTCTTTCGGGATAATGCCTTTTCTTTTTTTTCATTCTTTTTAATTTTTAATTTCCCAAAACCAAGCCCGTTAAGTCATCTTGGCCCAATTCCCGGCCTGCAACAAGGTTACTGCTACTTGGTCCTACATCCACCTAGTTGTCCCCAGTCCCCCAAGGGTGAGGGGGCTCGGGGAGGTCTCTGCGTGGGAGAGAAATGTTAATTAATGCTCCCCATAGATGAGCGCAAGGCAAACCTTCCTGTCTTTGGGCCCCAGAGCCCCCCAACCTGCCCCTTCTCTCCACCCTTCTTCTTCCCCTCCGTAACCCAGCCGCCTCTAAAATGTTACACTCTAACTCTCTGAGGATGAGAGGGCAATATAGTGGGCAGAGGATGGGATGGGATGTCCTTGTCCAGAGACCCCCCATCCTTAGGTCTTTACCTGTGCTGGGTACAAGCCAGTACTGAAACAAGAACTCCATCTCCATGGCAGTCCCAAAGAAGAGATTCCTGACATTCCTGAGATCATAATAGAGTGAGGAATAGAATGAACTGGGTTCTAGACTGCAGGGACTTAAAGACAGACGCACACACCATATAATTTCACTCATATGTGGAAGATAAACAAACACACGGATAAGGAGAACAGATTAGTTGTCACCAGAGGGGAAGAGCATGGGGGGGAGGATGAAAGGGGTAAAGGGGCACATATGTATGGTAATGGATAAAAACTAGACTATTGGTGGTGAACACCTGCAGTCTATACAGAAACTGATATATAATAATGTACAACTGAAATTTACACAATGTTATAGGCCAATATAACTTCAATAAAATAAGCTTTTTTAAAAAACAAATAACAGACACACAGACGCTGTTCTTCTTAAAGAAATGTTGGGAGGGAGGGGTACCAAGATCAAAGATCCCAGGATAATAATCTCAGAGTAGACTGTCTCACCTGTTACTTTTTTTTTTTTTTTTTTTTGCATCTGATGGAGGGGATGCATCTTATATATTTTGAGTCTGAAGAAGGTTACCATAAGTTTTTGGCTTTCCCTGTGGATTGAAGAGAATGACCAGAGGGCTCAATGTTTTCCAGCTAATATTAAATTTGACTAAAATAGGCAAGGTTAATACAAGACTCAGGAAAAAAACATTTCATTTACTCAGGCTATGATTTCACAGGATTGAAAGAAAGCAATCAAATATTACGTGTAAATCAAAAATACACCCATATTCCTAGTACGGTAAATCTGAAAGGCAGAAGCACATGCTAAACAAATGAAAACAAATATGGAAATAAAGATTTAAAAATATAGATAAAGCATTAGAAATTTCTGTTTGGAAATTACGATATAAAAATTACCACAAAAAGAGGAATAAATAAAGACAGTTAAGTTTGACAGTCTGTATTGGTACATGTTCTGGTATTGAGTAAATGGCCACAGTTGAAGACATGGGGAAAAAAAGATTAAAGTCATATTTATTTAGTATTTCTCTAAAGCACTTTGCAAGATACAAAAATGAATAAAACGGTCACTGACTTAAGTGTCAGGTTGATGACTTAAAGGCCAGATCATTTTGAAATATGCTCAGAGCATTCTATTCTCTGTGAGAAAGACCTGCCCTAAAGAGAAACTACTCTATCAGAGCCTTATCTGGCCTAGGGGGAGGGTAACAAGAGAACCCAATCCCCCTCTAGCCTTCCTGTCTCATATAAGAGGATGAAAAAAAGGCCAAGAAACTCTTCTGAAGGTCACAGCCCTTGCTTCTTTCTATGTCTCTAAATTTTTTGTTGAAAACTGGACTTTTTGAAGACTATAAGAGGGGCTGGCCTGGTGATACAGTGGTTAAGTTTGCACGATCTGCTTCAGAAGCCTGGGGTTTTGGGTTCCTAGGTGTGGACCTACACACCATTCATCAAGCCATGCTGAGGTGGCATCCCACATACAAAATAGAGGAAGACTGGCACAGATGTTAGCTCAGGGCCAATCTTCCTCACTGAAAAATAAAAAAGAATACTAACAACTAGAAATCAGACTTTTCCCTTTCCTCAGGGTTTATTGATGCTGTTTTTTTGTGTGTTTGTTTAATGACTTTCCTGAACTACTTCTGTAAACTCTCTATTCTCTGTGCAGTGTGACCACTAAAGACAGTTTGATTTGCATAATGGTCAGCTAATAATTGGACAGAGATTCCCTCAGATGTCTGGAACCACTAAGTCTCTCAGTTGTTAAGAAGGAGCTTTGTGTGCACGTTAGAGTATGCCTTCAACATTTAGCCAAAAAGTTTACAACTCCACCATAACCTTCATTTTCTTCTTGAGCATAGCCTCAAGGTTAGCTAGAGGTGAGAGCTTTGGGCCTTTTCACATCTTTCCTAAGTATGCAAAGTCCTGGACACGTGCACATCCCAAGATGTACAGGTGTCCTTCTAGATTCCTGGGAATGTGTTGCAGTTTTTCAAAGCTCCCTATGGACATCTCATTCCACCGCTTTTTCTTTTAAGCATTTTGGTTAGCCTATTGTTTGCCCCAACTGCTATTTACACCTCAGGAAGCTATGACATTTGACAATTGCCTCTGATTGATTGTTTTCAACAAATGTCCTCAGGGAGGAGGCTGGAGGAGCTACAAGTCAGGTCAAAGGCAGTCTTTTGAGTGGGGTTTTCCAGGGACCCACTAGATGGGTCAAATAATGACAGTTCTCTGGGAATGGGGCTTTGAATGAGTCCAATCCCCTTTTATTCCCTCCAATGGCATCCAAGAGGCTGGTTTTTACCATGACTGCAGGATGTTGGTTTTCAAGGCTACTATGGAGCTGGGGAGGGTGTGATAGGAATAGGGCAAGTTAGAACATCACAGAGCCCCTTGGTCCCACCAAAATTCAGCCTATGTTCTTAAATAAATGCTCCCCAAATGGCTGCAAGCCTTTGGTTAATTTCCAGAGTTTTGAAAAAGTTGATTCTCACCATTTTCCCCAAGTGTTCTTGTTGCTTTTATAAAGGGAAGAATATCTGGAGGTCTCTACTTTGCCATTTTCACTGACATTACTTTCAAACATACTTTTAAATGCTAAACTCACAAGAAAGTAAGAGAAGTACTAAATGTTTACATACGCACGCGTGCGCACACACACACATACACTCTTACACTCTAGAGCTGAAACTAAAGTGGTAAGCCAACACGGAAACCAGGGATGCCCTGGAAGTGTGTCAAAACCAAAAACATAGAGCTTTGTTAGTTAACATGTGGCTGCCTAAAGTGGTAGATAGGAGGTGGGGCAAACAATAGGTAACGTTACACGCTTTTACTTAATACGGGCCCTCATATTGGTTCCCCTGCATTAAACCCAGCATATACAGGGTTAAAACCAGAAAGCACTCATCCCCTTTCCCTGCCTCTTTAGTTACACTCATATGTAAATATCTGTTTCTTTAACCTTTGACTCCCTAAGCTTTACAACCAAATATAAGTTACAAATTGTTAAAGCCCAGGTGGCCTCACACTGGACTCACACTAAAGTTTTGGCTAATCATGGGTCCTTGAAGTTTATTACAGGAAAATTGATGTCCAGAGAATATCAAGAAACTGAAGCTTCCCAGGCCCCAACTCCTTGGCTTCCTGGCACCAGAATCCACCATCTACCACGGAGGGAGACAACCAAGGTTAGCCACCTGCAGATTCCCTTATCTCACCATTCACCTCTCTGCAAGCAGCCTCATGAGGCCAAACACAGGCTGGTGGGAAAGCGCTAATCAGCAAGGTCACAGGCTCTCCTTGCCTACAAGCAGCAAACCTTTAAATCCCTTTACCCACTTCTTAACAGGGAGCCAGTAGCTCCTAAGGCATTAGCTAACTGGTACCCCCTTTGCCTGGGAAAGAAAATAATAAAACTGTTTTCTTCCTTTTTACCCAAAACTCTGTTCTCATTATTTGGATTGGCACCAAGTTCAGAAACTTTCAGTAACAGTAACATTTAAAAAAAAAAAAAACTGTGGAACAGATGTCAAGAGAGGGCTTTGAAAAGCTCTGACATATCCCTGGGAATCTAGAGTTTTGCTGGTTAACCAAGTAATAGGATTTGAACCTAAAGAAGTGTGCAGTTGACTCTGAGACCTCCACAGATATCCAGGCACCCAAACTGGATATATATTTAGTTGAAAAGATAAACTTGGAAAAATCTATATGCTGGCAAATTGAACCTACAAGCAAGTCAGTATATCTGCTGGCACTGGATTTTAAAACATTAATAATTTTAATAGTCTTCCCTAATGTTTTGTAACCAGCCTTATTCTCATGCTGGGATTTGAATTTATGCTACAATCACAGTTCAAGAAACCTCAATCCAATAAATTAAATTGAAACAGTTCCTGATTGGTAGTGACCCCTAGCACCCAGGAGAAACCAAGGCAAATCATCTCAGTTCGGGTCCCTCAGGATTCTCACAGTTAAAGTTCAGACAAATACAAGCTCTTGATAAAATCTAGCAAACATATGAGGGATCAAACCACCATGAGCAGGAGGCAACAACAATTATAAACAGAAGAAAAAGGAATGAACGGAATGACTATAGATATTGAAATTATAAGAAACTTTATTCTCAGGAGGTAGGTTTAAAAGGATGTTGAAGTGCAAAGATAGAGACCAACACTATGTGGAGCAGAAAGAAGGGTCATTGGCCCACTCTGGAACTTCAAGGTAGATTTTCTGAAGGAGATGATGCCTGAGCTTGGGCTTGAAGGACAGTAAGTAATTAGGCAGGAGAAAAAAAGTGGTGAAGAAATTCAAGACAGAAAAAACATAATAAACAAACACATGGAAGCACTGAACAGCATGGGGACTTCAGGGGAAAATGTAGACATTTATCTATTATTCTAGTAACAAATATAGAGCAGAGAGTACCAAAATCTACAAAAATAGAGAGCCCTTTATACCATATTAAGAAATATAGACTTTATTTACTAGGCAATAGAGGATCGCTGAAGGATTTTAAGTAGGGGTGTTTCATGATGATTTTGTGGTGGGCAGGTTGTCTAGAGCTAGAGAGGGGAAAGAATTTAAGAGGGACAGCACTGAGGGATTAGAAATCAAGTAGGAGGCTACTGCACAGCTTAGGTGAGAGATGTTGAGAGCCTGAAAACCAGTGTAGTAGGGAAAACTGGGAGAAGACACAGACTTTAGAAAAAGCAGACAAAATCAGCAAAACTTGTGACTGACTAGTTATTGTGAAGGATGAAGGGGAAAAATGGCTCCTGTCTTTCTTCCTTGGATGACTGGGTGCTAATTATTGGTGCTGGAAATAAAAAGGAAGAAGAGGTTGGTGATAGAGGAAGATAATGGGTTAAGTTTTGAAGATCTTTGGTCTGGGGTACTTGTGGGAAACCGAGGTTAGGAAGCAATTGAATTTATGAGTCTGCAGCTCAGAGAAGAAGTTAGCACTGATAACTAATGACTTGAGTGGATAACTCAGTAGAAAGAAAAGAGCAGCAGCCCATGGGTAGAACCTTGGGTTTTCCTGAAATTCAGGAAAATATTGATGCTTTTTGGAACAAGATCAATTTTAAGCAAAAACAATTATGTGGAAAAACATAAGTCTTATAACATCAAAATATTGAAAACTACCTAGACGTCAAAGAAAAATAGAACGGTTAAGTTAATATGGTATATCCACCTCAGAGAATATCATAGTTATTTTAAATAATGTGTAGGAAGAGTTTACATAAACACAACATGTTTATGATTGAACGTCAAAAGTTTTTTTACTTTTATTTTTAAAACCATGTATTATATAAACCATGTCTGGAAAGAAATATATACATATATTAAAAGTAATTTTTTCAAATTATTCAAAATTGTTTCTATAACATTTTTATAATGAGGAAACAACTGTTAAAAACGCATTTCCCTACAATGAGATAGCACTTCACACACAGTAGGATGGTGATAATCAAAAAGACAGATAATAACAAGCATTGACAAATACAGGAGAAACTGGGATCCTCACATATTGCTAGTGGAGATGTAAAATGGTACAGTCACTTTGGAAAACAGTTTGGTAGTTCCTCAAAAGGTTAAACACAGAGTTACTATATGACCCAGTAATTCCCTGGTATATACCCAAGAGAAATGAAAGCATACATCCACACGAAGACTTTTCACACAAATGTTCACAGCAACATCATCCATAATTGCCAAAAAGCAGAAATAACCCAAATGTTGATAAATGGATGAAGGGTTATTTAAAATGTGGGATAGTCATAATATTATTTAGCAACAAAGGAAATGAAGTGTGTCACTTAACGACCAGGATATGTTCTGAGAAATGCGTCATTAGGTGATTCCGTCATTGTGCGAACATCATACAGTGTACTTACGTAAACCTAGATGGTACAGCCTACGACATACCTAGGCTATATGATACTAACCTTATGGGACCACCTTTGTATATATCATCCATCTTTGATCGAAATGTCATCATGCTGAGCAAGACTGTACTGACGTGCTACAAGTCAGATGAACCTTGAAAACATCATGCTAAGGGAAAGAAACCATGCATAAAAGATCACAAATTGTGGGATTCCACTTATATGAAATGTCCAGAATAAGCATATCTATAGAGGCAGAACGTACACTAGTGGTTGCCTACACAAGGAGTAGCCAACCCTAGTGGTCCAGTGGTTAGGGTTCAGAACTAGGGTTCCTAGTTCTTAGGAAACCACACCACCCATCTCTTGGTTGTCATACTGTAGTGGCTGCATGTTGCTGTGACACTGAAAGCAATGCCACCGGTATTTCACACATCAGCAGGGTCACCCACGGTGGACAGGTTTCAGCAGAGCTTCCAGACTAAGACAGACTAAGAAGAAGGACCTGGCCACCCGCTTCCAAAAATACTGACCATGAAAACCCTGATAGAGCGCTGGAAGCTGAGAGGATGGCGCAAAAGGACCAGGCAGGGTTCCACTCTGCTGTCCATGGGGTCACTCGGAGTCACCATGGCACTAACAACAAAACAAAGACCCGGGGTGGAGGGTGGAGGGTAGGGAGGAGAATTAGGGAAAACTAGAAATAAGTTGGGGCTTCTTTTTGGGGTAATGAAAAAGTCCTAAAATTAGATAGTGATGAAGGCTGCGCAACTCTGGGAACATACTAAAAATCCATTGAACTGTAGGCTTGAAAGGGGTGAACTGTGTAGGAATTCTCTCTCAGAAAAGCTTTTTGAAAAACCCTCATTTCCCTCCCCCTCGGGGGGAACAAACACGGCTACAGATCCTATGGAACACCAGGCCTGAGGAGCGCAGGATGCATCAGACGCGGAATGGAAGCAGCGGTCTCGGACGCTCTGCCGGGTACACAGCCTGCCATCGGGTTCCACCTGCGGGAGGCGGCCTGAGGCCTCAGGACGTAGTGTCCTGGTGTCTGGGGCACGCGGCCTTGTCCCGGCCTTTCCCGCCGCCTCCCGCGCACCTTTCCAGTGGGCCTCGCTGCTGGCACCACGGAGCTTCATGGAAGATCAGCTCTTCTGGAAGCAGGTCCCAAGGGACCGTGAGCACCCTCCACATCCCGGATCCGGGTCCCCCAAAGACAGCGCGGGATGCTTACCCCAGTCTCGGGCGGAGCGGCAGAGGCCGACGGCCTGAGGTCTCGCCCGCAGTCTTTCTGACCAGGCCCAACGCCTCTCAGCGAGGGGCAGGGGCGGGGGGTGGCTGTGGGCTGGTCCCCAAGGCCACGTGGCAGCTGCAGCAGGGCCACACGCCAAGTCCTCAATTCTGGTCCCGTCTGCAGCGCCTTTCTTGTTCGCTCGCCGTCTCACCACAGCTCTATCGGACAGGTCTGAACAGATTCCCATGAAAAGTGGAATCTGGGCCTCGGGTCCCGCCGCCCGCCGAAGCCCTGACTCCTCATGGCGGTTCAATAAACAGCAGTCCTCCTGACTACCTCACGTCAGGATGTTCGTGGAGTTTCAGCACAGAGGGCTCGACACCTCGGAGGCCCAGCCCTGAGCAGCCTCGGAGCACCGGAGCACCGTCTGAGGCCAGGAAGTGCAAGGGCCCTGGAGGGCTCCGGACCCTCCCTGCCGTTCTGACAGGGATGTCGGAAAAGCCCCTCGGGCTGGGCAGGCTGAAAAGACGCTTGGACATCCGGAAAGGCTGGCGACCCTGATCTGGAAGATTATGTGCCCAACTCTTGTCTCCGGGAAGCCACAGAGGGGAATCTGGGTTTCCTGAGGTGAAGTTCGTTGAACCGCCACGAGGGCGCCAGAGAAGGGCGTCCAGCTGGCCCCGCCCCCGGCGCTGGCCCCGCCCCCGGCGCTGGCCCCGCCCCCGGCGCTGGGCGCGCGCCGCCCTCAGGGGACGCTGGGCGGGGCCTCCTCCTGGAGATCCAGCCTGTGGTTCGTTCACTATTCCCAATGTTATTGAGTAGCCACTACACATTGAGCTCCAGATGCTGGGGACAGGGCAGTGTGTGGGCTAGACAGTGTTCCTGTCTTCAGGCAAGAGAGACAGCCAAG
The DNA here is from genome assembly GCF_041296235.1 of Equus asinus. Lineage (NCBI taxonomy): Eukaryota > Metazoa > Chordata > Mammalia > Perissodactyla > Equidae > Equus > Equus asinus. Next base: position 32,953 of record NW_027224979.1, on the reverse strand, counting down.
CCAAAAGTTACAATACAGTGTGAAAACTGTTGGGATGGAGAAAGGAAGAGACAAGGAATGTCTGGTGCAGATACTGCTTTCAGAATAAAACAAAGGAAAGAAGTGGTGGGATATGTCTCTTTGGAGGTTTGTTGATGTAAAGTTCCCATTTGATGGGTTCCGGTTCCTCTTTGTAGGGGCTCCAGCCCATCAAGCCGGGGGAACAAAAGTTTGAGGAAAGTGGAGAATATGTGAAATAGTCTTGAATAGGATGGAAGAGAGGATTGACTAAGAAGGTCATGATGTAAACTCTACAAGGCAGGAAGCTTCTTGTGTTGGGGTTCACAAGGGTTAAGTACAGTACTTAGCACATGGAAGGTGCTTAATAGGAATGGAATGAATGAAGTAGTGAATGAATAAATGATTTTCACTTGGTTTCGGAGCAGATCACTAGTTGCGACCATGAGTTCATAGTAGCACCAATATCCTCATGTGTGTGATTTTATCAAATAAGGCTGAATCACTTACTAGAGGGCAGACCTGGAAGAGGCAGAGTTGGGATTCTGCCAGGCAGGCATGATGAAAAGGAAATAAGGTGGAGGTGTTTGGGATGTCGTTTAAGTGATAGACCTTGAAATCAATGAAAGAAGGAAGAAATGAAGACAAAATAGGTTGCTAATGGTTAGAGAGTGGGTGGAAACGTTGATGGACTGAAGATCCTGACACAGTTGAAGAACTGGCATTTGGCATACTGAGGACATAGGCTGGAAGGGCTGGAGGTTGAGGTCAAAGTGAAGGATATCAGAATATTATTTCAGAAGGCAGAGCTGTTCCTGGAAATAAGCTCTAAGACTTTCCATAGCTGAGTTAGAATGGAAATTAAGATTAAGAGCTCTGAGATGAGGAAATCTATTAATTAAGAGTCTAGGTTATCGGATGGCCCAATCACATGGAAGGTAGGATCTCCCAGAAGTTTTCATCTGCACTGGGACACGTCCCGCCCCTTTCCCTCTGCCAGAGCCTCCAGAGAATTTGCATCCACCCTTTAATTGAAGTTTGAGAGGCTAGAGGTGCAATGAAATGGCTCAGAGCCAGAAGACAGCAGCAGAGCAGGGAGAGAAGGATGAAGTAGACAACTGTTTTGATTGTTTTTAGCACCCAGCATTCATTCTCCCATCTGGAACCAGTATCTCTATTGGTCTCTGGGGAATTACTCCCATTCTTCAGTCTCAGTCTATGTGCAGATATTTTTAGTTTTCCCCACCACACCCCTACGCCAAAGATGAGTTTGTGACTCAGGCCTGGCAAAAGAGGTGAGCATGTGACTCAACTGGAGCTGCTAAGGCACAATGAAACTTTCACATGGACCGTTGTGAACGAGGTACCATATTTTTCAGCTACATTTGAACCTGGGAGGGTATTGTCCTGAACTTGCTGGCAGCCATCGTGCCACCATATAAAGTCTGAGAATGAAGCCAGTACAGAAGACAGAACTAAGAAATGGAGAGACACTGAATCCTAATGATGTCAGTGGAACCAGGTGTCAATGCTTCTGCCTAAAGCCAGTCTTTATCCAGGCTTTTCAGTTACATGAGTCAATATATTCCCTTTTGTATTTGGGCCATTGAGTTGTACTTTATATCACTTATATTCAGATTATTCCTCATAATACCAGGGAGTTCTCCATCCCTGGTTCCTGCTTCTGAGCTAGTCCACTAAATGTATGTTAACTTTTCTGTGCCTCAGTCTCTTTTTCTGTCAAAGGGGATGAGCAATACATAGAATTGTAAGATTAAATGGATGATAAATTTAAAAATATGAATTTGTTCCACAACATTGAGATGCAAAAAAGTCACATTAATTTTTCTAAATTAAATTAAATCTGGCTCTATACCCCCATTACTAAGGTAAGAAAACACCCAATATCAGTCATTTTGGGGGGCCCTTCTCCTTCTTTAGCATGATATACACTGCCCTTAAAAAAATCTTAAGAACGAGCATCTGGTCTTCAGTTGATCATGTGTTTTCAAATTCACAAAAGATATTAAGTTCCAGGATTCAGGAATGAGAAATTTCAACTCTTAGGAATTCTCAAAATCATAAGTTATTTGATAGTTTTATAACATTTTATTTACATATTTTTAATAAATGAGAAATGCTGTTTATTAATATTTTTAAGAAAATATGGCCTAGAAGAAACATTCAAACACTGCAAATGACTATGTAAACATTATTGAAGAACATTTAAATAGCAACTTTTGATGTTCTAGTAAAGTTAACAGTACTGTGTGAAATCGTGTCAAAAGTGCAAAATTAAAGACAGTTTCCGAAATTTGTTTCATGGAAAATCATTTTTAGGATTTGCATAATACATACTGTGTTTAAACTTACTAATTTTTATTTTATTTTCAAGAATAACTAGTTGTTGGTGGATAGGGCCATGAACACACACTCAGAACATGGCAACAGCTGCACAGTACTGGTTAGGTCATGACCCCTTTACTCTTACAGTAAGGAGATAGAGCAAGAATCCTTACGTAGGGAAATTATCCCCCTAGTCTTATCAGCTCAAACTTTTTCCCACACTGAATCATTGCCATGGGCCCTCCACCTGCAAGATAATCTGCCTTTCTCCAGTCCCCATAAGAAAGAAGGAACAGACCCTGCATCTAGGGGACAGCAGCCACAAGTTCCTGAACTGCCACTTAGTCTCCCTAATAAAACCCAAACTTGTTCTTGTGACCCAATGCATGGGACAGGTAATTTAAGCTCTGGATCCCAGTGCCAGTGGAAGTTCTGGATGGCAGGTCTCAAAAAGAAGAGGCCCTTTCATTGCTGGGGCCCCTGCCCTAAGCCTGAGGACTGATAGTGAATTCTCAATATTAATAACTATCACGAAGCCTGCCACTCTAGTGAGAAAATATAGTGCCAGCAGCTGGGCTCTGGGATCCTGCTCCCACTCCATACCCAAGATGTCAGCCCATTCATGCATTTTGATTGTCCTGATATTAGGTTTGGAAAGTAGGGCCTGGTATTGTCTAACTCCAAGGAGCCCTATTCTTATTGTATTCAATGTCAGTGGCAACTCTTGGAACAACACTCTTTTAGGAAAATGATTGATTCCCTTAAAGATGTACAAAACTGTGAGTCCTAGGCGTCAGTACGAAGTATGTTTTGGTAGGTAAATAGTTCCTCATCCTCCCTCTGTTATTTGGCTAATGAGATTTTTTTTGTTTCCCTGAAACCTCCTACTTTCCCATTGTGCTGGGGGAGTATGGGACATGGGAAAAGTGCTGGAAGCAGAGCAAGAGTGGGGCGTCCCTCCAGGATGTACCCCAACTTCATTTGAGATGTCAATTATTAGCTCCCTTGTGTGTGAAAATCCTGATTGCCTCTTCCTCTGTGTGTCTCTGGAAGTAAGCAAACACCTGTACTCAGAAGTGGAATTGCCAGGCCATATGGTAGTTCTATGTTTAATTCCTTCAGGAACCTCCTTACTGGTTTCTGTAGTGGCTGTACCAATTTACATTCCAACCAACAGGGCACAAATGTTCCCTTTTCTCCACATCCTCGCTAACACTCCTTATCTTTTGTCTTTTTTTTTTATAATAATACATCTTAACAGGTGTGAGGTGATATCTCATTGTGATTTTGATTTGCATTTCTCGGATGATTAGTGACGCTGAGCATCTTTTTCTATACTTGTTGGCCATCTGTGTGTCTTCTTCAGAAAAATGTCTATTCAAGTCTTCGGCCCATTTTATGTCAGATTATTAGTCTTTTAGCTATTAAGTTGTATGAGTTTCTTATGTATTTTGGATATTAACCGCTTATCTGATATATATGGTTTGCAAATATTTCCTCCCATTCTGTAGGGTGCCCGTGTCTTTTTGTGGATTGTATCTTTTGTTGTACAGAAGATTTTCTGTTTGATGTAGTCCCACTTGTTTATTTTTGCCAAGATCAACGTTGAGGAGCTATTTCCATATGTTTTATTTTAGGAGTATTATGGGTTCAGGTCTTACATTTAAGTCTTTAATCCACTTTCAGTTAATTTTTGTGAGTGGTATAAGATATGGGTCCAACTTCACTGTTTTGCATGTGGATCTCCAGTTTTCTCTTGCCCTCTTTCTAACTTCTTAAACTGGATGCTTAGCTCACTAATTTTCAGTCTTTATTCCTTTCTAATCCCAGCATATGAAGAAATAAACTCCCCTCTAAATATCGCTTTACCTATTGTGTTAGGGGACCCTAAGACCACTCTCAAGTTCAGGAACTAGCTTGAAGGGCTCACGGTACTCACAAATGCTGTTATACTCATGGTTGTGGTCTATTACATTGAAAGGATGTAGAATACAGTCACCAAAGGAAAAAAGCACATAAGGTAGAGTCCAGGAGGTTACCAGGCACAGCTTCTGGTTGTCCTCTCTCTGTGGAGTTGTGTGAACAGAACCTAATTCTCCTAACAATGATGTGTGACAATGTGTACAAAGTATCTCCAATCAGGGAAGCTCGTCCAAACTTTAATGGATTTTACTGGGGATCAGACACATAGGCTTGGAGCCCTCATGTGATTGACCTTAACTACTCAGTCTCTCGTCCCTCCCAGAGGTCAAATCGATACAGCATGACAAAGGGCCCCAGGCAAACAAAAACAGGTGTTTACCATAAATCACATTATTAGCATAACCTATCTGGCATGGCTCAAGGCCCCAGGTATGCAGACCCTCTTTTTTTTTGTTTGTTTTTTTTTGAGGAAGATTAGCCCTGAGCTAACTACTGCCAATCCTCCTCTTTTTTTTCTTTTTTTGCTGAGGAAGACTGGCCCTGAGCTAACATCTATGCCCATCTTCCACTACTTTATATGTGGGACACCTACCACAGCATGGCTTTTGCAAAGTTGTGCCATGTCCACACCTGGGATCCAAACTGGCGAACTCTGGGCCGCCGAGAAGCAGAACGTGTGTACTTAACTGCTGCACCACCAGGCTGGCCCAAGACACTCTTATCAGGCAGGATATTCCAAGGATCATTGGTTATCTCTGGGGAGATGTCTTTAGAATGTACAGAGTTTGAACATCCTAAATCTGCTGAGTTAACCCTTTAATATTCACATTTTATGAGTTAGATCTATAGTTCTACTTTTAAATTTTATTTATTTCTGAATCTATAAACTATTACTTTTTACATTTAAAAAAATGTAAGTATATATTTATACTATATACTAATATACTATACTAAACTATATACTAATACTACCATACTATATACCATATACTAATCTACACCTTGCTTTTTTCACTTGAAGTTGTTCCATATCTGTAAAAAAAAAAAAAGAACTTTTTCATTCTTTTTATGGCTGCATTTTATCAACCGATTTTCTATTGATAGATGTTAGAGTTTCTTTTTTTCTTTCAATTTTTTGTTATTTCAAATAACAAAGTATGTTATTTCAAATACATACTATATATGTATAATTTTATTCATGTTCTAACATATTTGTAAGATATATCCCTAAAACTAAAATTATTGGATAAAATTTTGTGTTCATCTATAATACTGATAGATATTGCCTATCAAATAAACTATTTTCTATAAAGCTTTCACCACCTTTTAGAGTCTCCTTCTAGCAATGTAAGAGAGGGCCTGCTTCCTCATGCTCTTGCTAAGTCAGTGTATTATAAAAAGTATTCATGTTTGTCAATGCTGTAGGAGTGATAACATTGTAGCATTACCTTTATTTCACTCATTGTGTGTAACGCTGAGCATCTTTTCACATTTGAGTCACTTTTATTCTTTTTCAATGAACTGTTTGTATGTATTTTTTGTCTAGATTTCTGGTGGCTTATTGATCTTTTCCTTATTGATCTGAGGGAGCTTTTTCATGCCAGTGATATTAGCCATCCATACATATTGTGAATTGGAGATATTTTTCCCTTTTTTGTTTACTTTTCTATTTATGTTAGATTTTGCTACACATTTTTTTACGTTTATATGATTTAATTGATTGGTCTTTTATTTTATGTTTTTTGAGGGTTTTTTGTTATAGTGTACTTTAAAAACTCTTCTCTACTCTAAAATTCTGAAAATATCCTCTAAGAGTTTCTTTTACTAATTTTACTTTATTTTTAAAATTTACTCTTTGATCTGGAATTTTTTTGATATAAGATATAAAGTAGAGCTAAAATCATTTTTGTTCCAAATAGCTACCTAGTTATCCCAACACCATCTATTACATAATCCATCTATTTTTCACTGACTTGAAAAGCCACCTTTACATTGTATATACTGTCACACGTCTTCGGTCTATTTATGGATGTTCTGTTCTGTTTCAGTCGATCAGTCTCTCATCACATGTCAGTACCACACTGGAGTTTTTTTTACGGTTGGGAGATGCGGATGAGGAAGGCTGATGTTGACTTCTGCAGGTTGTAAAATTTTGGTCGAGGTATAACGACATACAGAAAAGTGCACAAATCCTAAGTATAAAGTTCAATGAGTTTTCACATTGTGAACATACAGTATAGTATGTACTTAGTACTCATAACCAGTACTCAGCTCAAGAAGCAGAGCATTACCAGTACCTAGAAGCCCCCATCTAGTCACTTCCCTTGTGAGGGTAACCACTATACTGGATTAATTCTGACTTCTAATAGCATAATTAGTTTCACCAATTTGGAAATTCTGTGAGTTAAATTACTCGGTATCTACTCTTGTGTCTGACTTCTTTCGCCTTACATCTTATGCAACATTACGTTTGTGAGAGTCAGCTACACCGATACATATAGTTGTGGTTCATTCAATCTCATTGCTGTAGAGTATTACATTGCATAAATATAGCGCTTTTAATTTATTCATTCTACTGTTAAGGGACATTGGGGATTTTTCATTTTTGCTATTATGAATAGTGCTTACATGAACATTTTTAACACGTTATTTGGTGAATATGTTCGTATTTCTTTTGGACATGTAGCTAGGAATGGAATTACTGGGTTGTAGGGTATGCATATGCTCAGCCTAAGAAGCCAAACAGTTTTCCAAAGTGATCATACCGGTGTCTGAGAGTTTCCATTGCTCCACATCCCTGCCAATACTTGGTATTTATAGCAGAAGCTGTTGAGGGCTGCTCGTTTACCCTCAAGCCTTCCCATTTCAGTGCACACCAGCATCATAAACTCTTTCTCTGAGAGTTTCACAGGCCACCCAGACCCCTTTGATCTCCACTCAAACAGGTGAGAAGGGTAGGGGAAGCCCTGAGTAGAGATGTCAACCAATGACTGATGAGAGGTCAGCTCCCTTGACCTTTGGATAGTGTAATTCTGAAACACATCGTCTACACTTGCTGTTGGAGTTCCCCAGCAAGATTAAGCTCCATTTGGCGACAGCCTTTATCTCTTTCCTTTCTTCTCTTACTTTTCTACTCCCCTACTCGTGTTTTAAGTCCTTGTCCCAGGCCTGCTTCTGTGGGAATCCGGACTATCAAAGTCTATTCTTTTTCATTTTGGCCACTGTGGAGGAGAGGTGATTGGGGGGAAAATACATCTAAAAAGGCTCCTAAGAGGAGGAGGTAATAATGAAAAAAGGATTGAGAAACACTGGTTTAGAAATATGATCCATCTCAAATTTATTTTTGTGTATAGTGTAAGGTAGGCTTTCAGTCTCTCTTTTTTTTTAATTTGCATATGTTTATCCAGTTCGATAATACCATTTGTTGAAAAGACTTTTTTCCCCATTGAATTGTTTTAGCACAATTGTCAGAATGATTGACTATATATATGTGGGTCTCTTTCTGGATTCTATTCTGTTCCTTTGGCTTCTTTGTCTATTACTATGACAATACCACGCTGTCTTGATTACTCTAGTTCTCCAGTAAGTCTTAAATCAAATAGTATAAGCTCTAGCTCTTTTCTTCTTTTTTGAGACTGGTTTGTCTATTTTTGGTGCTTGGCATTTCTATATTAATTTTAGAACCAGTTTGTCATTGTCTACAAAAAGTACCACTGAGATTTTTATTGGGGTTGTGTTCAATCTATAGATCAATCTGAGGAAATCAACAAACTTGAGTATTCCAATCCATCAACATGACGTGCCTCTCCATTTATATGCTTGTATTTTTTATAAATAGGTTTACGTATTTTATGCTATTGCAAATGGTAACTTTTATTTCATTTCTCAATAGTTTCTTGCTAGCTATAGAAATACAATTGATTTTCTTTTATAATTTGATAAGTCATGCAATTATCTTTCTAGCTGCAAATATTGAATTCGTAACAATAATAATATTGTTATTTACTTGTGTTATCTATTAAAACAAAACAAATCCAAAATACTGATGAATGGCAGGATTCACATTGAGTTTGGGGCATTCGTTTTTTGTATAAAATATTGTTGAGTGAACAAGTACCAATTCACACTAAAGTGATAGGTGGGAGAAAATGCTATAGAACATTGTGTTCCTATAATATACAGCAAGGATGATTTTAAACTTTAAGTTTCTTAAGTCCCCATATGAAAGCATTGTAATTCATTTACCTCTTTTTTATGCTACCAGACTTTCTCTACTCTGTAATATTCAATGTTCATCAGCATAATATACCTTACTATATTTATGCATATGTATCTATTTATACCAAACAATATATTTAAGTTACAATATTGTTTAAAGTTAACAAAATAGTTTTAAAGCATAGATAATTTTGTTGAAGCATATTATATGGTAATACTCATAGTACTTAGCAAATTTTGCCTTTATGGAAAACCAATACATATCACACTTGGATAAAAATACGAAAGTAGAGTATACATGAAGGTTATGTTGCAACTGTATTCATTTCTTTATTTTATTTTTTCTTTCTTCTCTTTTTTTTTATGCATATCCTTATATACTGGTACTTTGTTTCTGTAGGAGATATTCTTAAAAGTAGGATTACTGGGTCAAAGAATATGTATATCTAACAATAAAATAAACATCCATGAACCCATGACTTCACACAGATTGAAACATTTCTAATCTTCTAGAAGCTGCTGGAGGTTGCTCTCTGCTCCATTCCCCCTAGCCTCTCCATAAAGGTGACCATCATCTGAAGGTTATGTTCACAAATTTCTTGCTTTTCTTTATAGTCTACAGAAAGATAGACAGAGACTTACCTAAACAATATATCTTGTTATCTTTATTTTTAAGCTTTATAAAAATGAGTATTATGATGAAATAATATTTACTTTGAAGCAAATTTTGATGACTAAAAAGTTCTCAATAAACACTTAAATCAAATTGCTGGTATTATTTGCATAGTTTACAAAAATGTTACTCTATAAAATATCTAGATAACGTTGTGTTAATAAATATCAATAGCTCTTTGATTTAAAAGTGATGAAAGACAACCTAATTATAATTGTTTTTCATATATCCACATTTTCTTTCAGTGGTATGAAACTGTCTGGATATTTAAAAATAGGTTACTTTGGCAAGAGAAAACTTGCTGAACTCTGGAAAGTACAAAGTAGACACAATGGACGGTTTCTGAACCTGGAGAAGAAAAGATAATTTTCTATAAATGATTTTTTTCACATCTGTGTTTCTTATATTCACATGTAGATATCTCAATTGCTGTATTACCAATTTGCTTCACTAGATGGAGATATGAGGCATAATAATTACAGATGCCTTCAAAAAGGAAAAATAACAACTTGAGAAAATAATTATTTGTAGAGGAGAAACTATTGCTTGTAAGATGTCATCTTAAAGGATATGATCTTCCATGTAGTGAATTGTTCGCTCCAGGGAGAAACATTTGCTGGAGATTGATAATGAGTACTTTATTAGTGAATAATAATTCATTAGTGAACTGAGTGGACTCCTTCTTTTATTCACTCACTCATTTGTTCATTTTTTCATTCAGTGACTAAGCATTTTTCACACCTAGTGTGCCCAACATGGCCAGGCAGCGGGGATATGGAAATAGGAACACAATCCCAGCCCTCAAGGAGCTCACAGCCTCAGTCAAGTAGGGGAGATAAGTACATAAATGATCAATTAGAATACATTTGGGGAAGAACTATCGAACGGATTCACATGAGGTTCAGTGATGGCATCAAGAAAGAAATGACTAGCTCTTATTGAGTAGGAAAAGATGCCTGGGATGAGTTTTAAGGGATGAACAATTCAAGGATGGGAAGAAAACTATAGCAATAGTCCAGACAAAACTTGGTAAAGACCTGAACCAAGTGAGTACCTCTGGGATAGAAAGGAGGAGATAAACGTACAAGATATGGAGGAGGCAGAATAGGTTAACTAAATGACTAAATGATTGCAGGGATCAGAGAGTAGGAAGAAATTTCCTAGATAGTTTAAGGTAAGTGCTGTGGAGGTCAGGATAAAAATTCAACATGACAATGAGAAACTGAAAACAATTTTAATAAAGCACCGCTACTCATATCTTAAATTGTAGACTGCCTCCCCACCCTTTCCCTCTTCTTGAGATCTCACCCCATTCTCTGTTTGCTCTGGCATGTGAACTTGTTCTTCCTGCTAAATGAGTCAGTCTCAGTTAGATTTGTGCTGACATGTATTAAATTTCCTGTAAAAGTAAGAAACTAGTGTGTCATCCCTTTCTCTCCCTCTCCTTTTCCCTCTCCCTCTCTTTCCTTCTCTTGCCTTCTCTCTCTCTCACACACGCACGCCACACACATGCACATACAGGGAAAAGCATATAGAAAAAAGTATAGTGTCATTTGTAGAAAACTACAAATAAAAAGATGTGGAATGACTATTCATACAGCAGAAAAACAACCTTACACTCACAACGAACTCTAAGAAACTGCAGTTTTTACTATTAAGTGTTCTTAAATCCTGGAATGGAATATGGGTCTTACTGCAAGTATCTAAATCATGATACATACTCATCTATTTGCAATAGTTTTCTAAGCTGATTTTTAAGTTCTATTGTTTTATGCAAAAGATTAGAGATCTAGAATTTTAAAGTTTCTGTTTTTGGTCTTCCTTTGAATTTCCACTGTGAATTTAGCTATGTTTTCATTTAACACCCATATGTTGAAGTTTATCTGTCCCTAACACAGAGAGTATATTAATATGTCCTCAGTGAGTGTGTGAGAGTCAGCAAGAAGAAGACTTGCCATGACCCCACAAATCAGCCCAGACAGCCCTGGAGGCAACTTGAGAGAGTAAGAGAGAGCGAAGAGAATCTGAAGTCACAGAGAGCACCTTCCGAACAGGTAGAGTGGAGCAAGCACCAGAAAGAAATGAAACTTTAAAAATTCTGACTTGCGTTTGAAACTTTTGTGTTTTTTTGATTTGCATAATGGGGAAGCAGAATGAATTTACATGTGTATATTTGAGTCCCATCCAGGGATTCTCCCAGCCTCCCATTCATGTCTTCATGTATATCCACATCATTTCTGTCTACATCTGTACCCTTAGCTACACTCAAATCCACTTCTGTATCTTCTCATCTTCTTGCTACCTCATCCCAGCAATCAAATAGAGTGGACAGAAGAGCTTTGGGAGTAACCACAAGGCAACATCGGACGATTAGAACGAACTTGACAAGTACAAACTCCATTGACCTTTATAGTATATTTCTGAGAAAATTTACAAAGAGTTCAAGTCAAAATCGTTTCAAATGTAACACAAGCTGGTGGAAGGAGCATAAGAGGTTTATATCAAAATGTCTTGGGCCGGCCCGGTGGCATAGTGGTTAAGTTTGCTCCCTTTTGACAGCCCAAGTTTGCGGGTTAGGATCCTGGGTGTGGACCTACACCATTCATCAAGCCATGCTGTGGTGGCAACCCACATACAAAATAGAGGAAGATGAGCATAGATGTTAGCTCAGGGCCACTGTTCCTCAAGCAAAAAGAGCAAGATGGACAACAGGTCTTAGCCCAGGGCCAATCTTCCTCACTAAAAAAAAAAAGTCTTGATTTATAGTGATTGATTCTAGGGCTGGAGTAAGAGAAATCTAATCGAGCCTGGAAAATCTTGTGTCAGAAAATAAGGAAATACTCAAAACAATAACAGCCTCACAATGATGAGGCATGACAAAAGAATACAAGATCCAACTTACAAGAGTTCCCAATGGCCAAAGTTGAAACAATTTCAGCAAAAAAATAAATAATGATAGCCTTCGGTTATAATCCATAACAGAAAATAAAAATCCATCAGTCTATACATATTGATATAAATACATTACAAAATTTCCACCACGTAAGTATCACAATATTAATTGTTGCAGGCAAGATCCAGTGATACTGAAATCCATGGGTGAACGTTTGAGGGAAAACAGATATTAGCAGAGTCCCCATGTATCTCCTGCAAGATATTTATCAATTACAAAGGAAAAATAGTAAAATGACAGTGGAGAAACCTGGCGGACATGATCTCAACCAAGAGATCAAGGTTCACTTCACCAGTAATAAGACATATCAACATGTGTATTTCCTGATAAAATGCACTGAGAAAGACACTTCACCTCTGTGGTATTTGTGCCAAAAATACATAACTTCAATCTAATCTGGGAAAACGTTAGACAAATCCCAGTTGAGGGGCATTCTACGAAATACCTGAGAAGTACTGTTCAAAAGTGTCAAGGTCATGAAAGACAAAGACTGAGGAACTCTCCCAGATTAGAAGAAGCTAAGGAGACCTAACAACTAAGTGCAATGTGAGTTTGTGGACTCGATCCTAGAATGACAGTGTAGTCTAGTATAGACAGTGTAGACAGTCTAGTGTCTTTTTGACATTAGAGGGAAAACTGATGAAATTCAAATAGGGTCTGTAGTTTAAGTAATAGTATTGTACCACTGTTAATTTTCTGGTTTTGATAATTGAACTGTGGTTGTGTAATTGTTAACATTAGGGGAAGCTGGATGAAGGGTCCACCTGAACTCTATGTGCTGTTTTAAAACATTTCTATAAATCTAAAATTACCTTAAATTAAAAGTTTTATTTTTTAAGAATTTGGTTCAAATCTCAGCTCTAGCACCTTTTAGTTCTGTGAACTTTCTGGTTATCCTTTTCCTTATTAAACAGGGAGCTAGGATGGATGACCCCTAACCCATTATGGAGAATGGGTTGCTCTCTTACCCACAATATTTGCCTTCTTTTACATCAGCTGGCCAAAGGACCATTGATCAGCAGTTGTTGAAAAGGAGAATCTTGACAACAGTTGTAAAATGATATTTTCAGGTAATTCGTCTCTGCAGTTCAAGTTTCCAGTTTAAGGCAGAATGATATAATTCTCCAGAATGACTGGAGAATTGTTCCCAGTTTATTAAGGGTCAGAAGCTGCTTTAATACATATTATGCCAAGAGGAAACTTACTCTCCCAAAAGTATTGCTAAAGAAAGAGAATTATAGTCTAGAAGAAAACAGAAAAATAGAATACTACCAGTTAAAGAGCAGTGGAATTATGAGGGGTCGTTTTGTTTCCAAGTTTCTTTAATGTCATCATTGTCTTTTTAGAATTTAAAATACATCTGCTAGAAAAAAAATCCTTGTGCTTCTAATGCGTAAACATATTGCTGAAACTGGCCACCTCTGTAATCCTAGCATCTAGAGAGAATGTCCCAGGAATGCTTTGGCAGCTAGAAAATAAATCAGCTTGGCAGAGTTCATTTCCCTTGATACCCTCCCACACACCCACATGTGCATGTCTCTTGACCACTACGGACATTCCATGCTCTCCCCTTCCAACAGCATCCACCTCCCTGTTCTCATTCTCCATGGCCCTTTATCCCTGTAAATACACAGCATCTAATTCAAGCATGAATCTGGGCTCAAGGATACAATGCCCCAACTAGGATGGATCCCCTTTTCATTATGTTTTCCAAGTTTAACTAGGTTTAGTTGTTGACAATCAGAAAATTTCGTCTTATTGACTGTTCCATTTTTTCTCTAGTTTTGAAGTTCTACTCATCAAGGTTGTCCTTCAATGCAACAACCAAGTGTTTTTAATTTCTAAGTGTTTAATTTCTAAGTGTTATAGGAAGTTGAATTTTGGGTTTTTTTTTTTAAGTATACCAGAAAGTTTCTGCAATCAAATCTCTGTAGAGTAGAAATCACCCAGAAAACTTTCTAGGAGCCTGTTTAGAATGATTTACTTTCAGAAAAACTAGCAAGACCTTTTCATGGGCCTCACCCTCTGGAGTGCTCACAGCCATGTGCCCCAAGGAAAGCACATGCTTTCTGCATTATTTAGCATCGTTACAGCGGTAAGGAAATTACATGGTGGTAGTAATGGTGTTAGGTCAGTACTTGTCGGGATTGCATGACCCCTTCCAGTTGCCTGGAGCTCCACTCAATTGTTTAATGGTAGCCATCTACTCAGAGGTGGCTCCTTTGACACCAGTCCTAGGTTCTACCAGGGAGTGCCTTTAATCTCTAACTGGGATTAATCCAAATATCTGAAGTTTTATCCCGTTGAGCACCAAAAAAAAATTATTTAAACTGTTCTTGATGGAATGTTCATGTATTTACTCTTACTTGAATTTAAAATAGACTATATTGCATATAATTTAACATTTCTGGGTAAAGCCTGTTATAAAATGTGATGCCCTGTGGCTAGGGGAATGTATAGCATTGTCTGATTTTGTTTCAATTATTCTAGGACCACACTCTTTTGAATTCTTAGGTCATACTTTCAGTTTTTCGCTTTCTCCTTCACTGTCAGGGTGTCAGGCTATTTACTATTATCAATGTGCCTTCCTGTGTACTTTTCTGCTACTTCTAATCTGATGTAGGCTTGGGGATGAGATATCTGGGATCATAACACCGCGTGTACAATGGGATCCATAGATCCAGAGGGAGGCCTGCTAATGTCTCACATTATTAACATGCATATGCTTTTAATATGATCCAGAAGAAGTGAAGGAAGCTAGAAAGAAAAGAAAATGACTCAGTGGACTTCATTCTTGAAAAAAATCTCCTTCCAGCAGCAAAATTACAAACACATAAGATTATATAGTTCTTTAATTGAGGCATATTTCATACACAATAAAATGCACAGATCTTCAGTGTACAGATTAAGTTTTGACCCTACCTAGGTAACCATTACCCAAAGCAAGATACAGAGCATTTCGATCACCTCCGTGAAACCAGCAAACAGGTAGACATTGATGATTAAGAAGTTAGGAGCAAAAGTCCTTTTCCTTTTTGCAATTACTGATTATAGCCTTTAGCTGTTCTCCCGCTCATTGTTAACTGTGCTGTTTAGGCAACATGCTATCTGACTCCCACTAGGTTCCTATAGATAACGTCTCCCTGGAGCCTGGGTCACCATAGTAATGGGTATTTGAGCTGTTTTTCAGGGATTAGAACCCCTTGTCCTCTTCAGGCTTGTTGAGACCACCAACCCATCAACTGGGCCAGCGCAGATATCCGATAAGCGACTTTTTGACGTCAAGAGGCTAAAACTCCTCCCTCAGATCATGCTAATGCCGCCTTTTTGTGAACATGCATCCTATGAAGAGCCATGAAGTCTGACTACGCTTGCGCAGATCATCAATTATCTCACCTCTCCTCACCTCCAACCATCTATCTCCACATTTCAGACCACTTTGCCCCCTATCCCATGTATATCCCTGAGTCCCTGTTTTCAGGGAAGTGGATTTGAAACTCATTCTCTTGTTTCCTCACTTCACTGCCTTGTGATTAAAACTCTCTCTCTGCTTCAATCTTGTTGGCTCAGTGTTTGGCTTTCTGGGTGACGGGCAAAAATGAACCTGGGTTCGGTAGCACCTGGAAGTTCCTTGTGCCATTTCAAGCCAATGCTCCCTTCCTTCCACCACCACATACACGTCCAGAGACAACAGTTGTTCCAATTTCTATTGCTATAGATTCATTTTACTACCCTCGAACTTTACATAAATGGAATCATGCAATATGTACTCTTCCATGTCTGGCTTCACTTGTTCAGTATAATGTTTTGGAGATTAAACTTATTGTGTGTTATTGGTGGTCCATTTCTTTTCGCTGTTGAGTAGTAATCTATGTACAAATATGGCACAATTTGTTTATCCAGTCTTCTGTAGATGGAATTTGGATTGTTTCCAGCTTGTTGCTTTTATAAATAAAGCCCTATGAATATTTGTCTTTTTATGGACATATGTTTTTGCTTCTCTTTTTTTTTAAGATTGGCACCTGAGCTAACAATTGTTGCCAAACTTTTTCTTTTTTTTCCTGCTTTATCTCTCCAAATCCCCCTGGGACATAGTTGTATATCTTAGCTGCAGGTCTTTCTAGCTGTGGCATGTGGGACGCCGCCTCAGCATGGCTTGATGAGTGGTGCCATGCCCACGCCCAGGATCTGAACCCACAAAACCCTGGGCTGCTGCAGCAGAGTGCAAGAGCTTAACCACTTGGCCACGGGGCCAGCCCCTGTGTTTCTCTTGAGTAAACACCTAAGAGTGAATTTTTTTAATGGGTCCAATCTTACTACTTGTTTTTATAATGACTTATATTTACATAATCATTTCTTAAATATTATTTATTGGCTTTTAATTTTTAGAATTAACCAAAGACAAAGCAAGTGAAATATAACTGTAATTTCAGAAGAGAGAAAAGACTGGAGAAAAGAGCATGGCAGGTAAAAAGAACAGTACATGCAAAGCCCCTGAGGAAAAAAGCATTTGACGTGTTTGAGGATCTGAGTGAAGGCCATGTGGCTGGAGCATAATGTGTGAAGGGAATAGTGGTAGGAGATGAAGCTGATATGTACAGCTGGGGTCAGATTATGCAGGGCCTGGTAGGCTGCATTAAGCATGCTAGATTTTATCCTAAACCCATCCAACGAATGGTTTTAGGAAGCTGAGTAATATGGTCCATTGTTCTCCATGGAGGAGATGGAAGTATAAAGGAAGAAGCAGACAAAGCTTCATTAGTAAAGCTTTGGAGAGATGGGCGTGGCCTTTTGTAGGCTAGAGATGGAGAAACACGTGCATATTTGAGATATATTTTGGAAGTAGAATTTGAGCTCATGGCATCAACCAAATGAATTTCTAAGTAAAAAATATGGGAAAATTATTTTTATTTTTTTAAATATTGGCACCTGAGCTAACATCTGTTGCCAATCTCTCTTTCTTCTTCTCCTTCTTCTTCTTCTCCTCCTCCTTCTTCTTTTCCTTCTCCTTCCCCTCCTCCTCCTCCTCCTCCTTCCTCTTCTCCCCAAATCACCCCCAGTACATAGTTGTGTAGTCTAGTTATAGGTCCTTTTAGCTGTGCAGCAAAATTTTAAGTAAGTGTCCAGGCACTATTTTTGAAATCTTAAATTTATCATCTTTTTGGCGTGGGCTGGTTTTCTATAAATCATTAAAAGATATTGCCAGGACAGCTAAAAGAAATGAGACAAAGGAGAAAAGGCGAGCAAAAAAGCAAAGAATGGGATAGAAAAAGAGATTACCTATTTAATTTCAAGTATTAAGGAGCCAGTCCTAAAAACAGAGAAGTGGGGTATCAACAAACGATGCCTTATTGCAGCCCATCTCACTAAGCTTTTCGAGAAGGATGGGCACAGAGACCTGTTTCTTCTCTTGGTTTCATATCTGCCTCTTTGATGAAATAGGGAAACACTCAAGCCCTTTACTACACAGTGGTGCAGAAACGTTGCTGTCCCCAAAATACGTTTTGTAACACGAACATATGCTTCTGAAATCACTTTAAAACGCATTTTATTTCAGTGAAATAAGTCAGACACAGGAAGACAAATACTGTATGATATCACTTATATATGGAATCTAAAAAAGCTGAACTCAAAGAAACACACTAGAATGGTGATTACCAGGGGCTGAGGGGTGGGGAAAAGAGGAGATGTTGGTCAAAGGGTACAAACTTCTAGTTGTAAGATGAGTAAGTTCTGAGGATCAGATTTACAGTGTGGTGGGCCGGCCCCGTGGCCGAGTGGTTAAGTTTGCGTGCTCTGCTTCGGCAGCCCAGGGTTCAGATCCTGGGCATGGACATGGCACCGCTCACTAGGCCATGTTGAGGCGGCGTCCCACATGCCACAACTAGAAGGACCCACAACTAAAATATACAACTATGTACTGGGGGCGTTGGGGAGAAAAAAAAAAAGAAGATTGGCAACAGTTATTAGCTCAGGTGCCAATCTTTAAAAAAAAAAATTTACAGTGTAGTGATTACAGCTAATAATACTGTATTGTATACTCGAATGTTGCTAAGAGAGAAGATCTTCAATGTTCTCACTACAAAAAAGCAATGGTAATTATGTGACATGAGGCAAGGGTTAGCTAAAATCATTTCTCAATGTAAAAGTGTATCAGATCAATGTGTTGTACATCCTAAACTTACACAATGTTATATGTCAATTACATTTCAATAAAGCTTGAAAAAATAATACACATTTATTTTACTAGACTCATTCAATTTGGGATCTAGCCAGTGGCCATGCCAAGGGATAGTGTAAGGAGACTTTACTCATGCCCATCATCTCCTTCGGTCCCCCTGTTGAAGCTCCCAATAAATACACAATAAAGAATAAGATACATGCTCTACAAATGAAGCTTCGAGGCCTATCTGCTAACCCCACTGAATTAGTTTTCTAGGGCTGTTGTAATAAATTACCACAAGCTGAGTGACTTAAAACAAGAGAAATTTATTCTGTCACAGCTCTGGAGGCCAGAAGTCTGAAGTCAAGATGTTGGCAGGGTTGACTCCTTCTGGAGTCTCTGAGGAAGGATTTGTTCCATGCATCGTTCCTAGATGGTGGCTGCCGGCAATTCTTGGAGTTCCTTGGCTTGTAGATGCTTAGCTCCAATCTCTGCCTTCATCTTCACATGGCCTTCCCTACTATGTCTCTCCATGTCTTCTCCTTTTCTGTTCATTACAAGGACTTTTACCATTGGATTTAGGATGTACCCTAAAGCCAAGACAATCTCATGTTGAGATCCTTAATTTAATCACATCTGCAAAGACCCTATTTCCAAATAAGTTCCCATTCACAGATACCGGAGGTTAAGACTTGGGCATAACTTTTTGGAACCACAATTCAACCCACTACACTCACCTTCTAATCTGATTGCTGCCTCTAAGCCTCTCCTATAGAAATTCTGGAAAACCTCTGAGTGTGTCCTCCTGGTTCTCATCTACAGTTCACCACACAGCACGAAAATAACTACCAACTACTGAGTATTTACCAGTGACAGGCACTGTATATGAACATCTATATATGAAAAGAGTGCTGCTATTTTAAATTAATCATTGTTGTTAAAATCTTACTTATAAATAATTTTTAAAAAGCTAACGGTGCCACAAGATTTCTGATGAAGAACAGCAGTCCCTTGTCTCATCATCCTTTTCTAATCCCTTCCTATCCCCTAGAGGAAACTGCATTCAGTTCATTTGACTTTCTGCTAATTTTTACATCCAAGATTATAAATAAAATCCTTATGCTGCTATTTCTTGATTTTTCTATTTTAGACAGTATTTATTGACTTCTTATTATGGACTATGAGAATTTTGCCTCAACTCCTTCATTTCTTTTCCCATTCTCCCAATAGGGGGAGAATATGACAGTTTTGTTTACTTCTGAGCTGAGTAGAGTACTATCATCATGATATGTTTACTTGTACAAATTTTGTTTTTCCTGGAGTTAACAATTGCCTTGTCTTAGTTTTTTGTGTATATACATTTGTTATTCCCAAACTATCAAAATCATTGTAAAATCGCTCTTACTACTATATTTTCTCATGGCCAAATGCGTCAGGTAATCCATGAATTCCATTTTTCTTGATGTGGGGGACTTTTTCCCAGAAGTGACCATTGTCCTGCTCCAGTTGAGGCCTTGTGCACAGTTGTCCTGACTCTTCCCTTCTCCATCTATTGAGAATTCCTCCTGCTTCTCTTCTATATTGGAGTCGCTGTTTCCTGCCCTTTGTGTCTTCTTGGTTCACTTGCCCCAATTTCATAAAGCACATTATCCAGTAACTTCTTGAGAAAGAAAACATAGGAAGTACCATTTCTGAGACCTTTTGAATCTGAAAATGTCTTGATTGATAGTTTAATTTGATACAGAATGCTTCATTTAAAAAACATTTTTTTCTCTACATTTTACAAGAGTTATTTCATTGTCTCATTAACCTCTGAGTTGCAGTTAAGACGTTTAAGTCTAAGTCTAAATCTGCTCCAACACACATTTTTTTAGCCAGTCTCCCTGTTTTAGCCAGTCGCCCTTATTCCTCATCCATGTCCTCAGTGGTGTTTGGTGCTGCCAAATCCTGAGCTCTCCCAGTGTTCTCTGGAGAAAATCAGCTTCTCCTCATTGGTGTCCCTTTCCTCAGGCCCTTAGGTTCAGCTTTCTTGGGTTGAGGTTTGAGCTTGCTAAGTCAATTACATTCCTCCATCCAGGGGTGACCACAAAAATACTCAACCACTAGGAGGGCATAAGCACTGAAGGGACATTGCCTAAAAACAATCAATAGGGTCATATTAATGTCAACTGATGAGTGCCAATTAAATATTTGCTCTGCCTCCATCCGATTTCTTTTTTCCAAAACTGGTAACATTTCATGTTTATTGTTGTCTCCTTTCCTATTCTCCTTGTCCTTAGGTGTGTTTGCATTTTTATATTCCTTTACTATCATTTTGGTGGGACTTCAGCATAAGTAGAAACAAATGTATGTGTTTAAAAGCTGTGTTTAGCAAAAAGTCTACAAGATGCTCTATTCTGTTATCACATTTACTCCTTAAACCAACCTTATTGTGAAAGGTATTAGCTCCATCTAACAGAAGGAAACTGAGGTACAAATATGTTTACAATGCTTTCTCAAGACTGGATAGGCAATCATTAGTATGGAACAAAGTTCGAATCAGTTGGTCTGGTTCCAAAGTCATGCTCTTGCCTCCCAAAGAGCAAGTATCTCTCAAAGTCCACGGGGGTAATTCCTATAGCCCTCTCTCTACATTAATATGCTTTTCCTAACCTTCTGCTAGTTACACGTTTTTCGAAGTAGGTCAGCTGTCCCCTTGTATTGGAAGCACTTGGAGGTGACTGTTCTAAATGTGGATTCCTGGGTTCCACCCTAGACCCACTGAATCTCAGTCTCATGGAGGTTAGAGATTGAGATTTGCATTTTAAACTAGTTCCTCAGAAGATGATGATTCCTAGACATTTTGAGAAGCATTGCTCTAGTCAATGTATGCCTCTCCAAAGCAGTAACACCAACCATGCCTTACTAACCTGAAATCCTTTTGCTCTTGGGTGAGTTGGGTAGGTCTTAGTGAGTCCAAGCTGTTACACATTAATAGTAGAAAAGAGTATCTCAGATAAGTGAGGGGCAATATTGAGAAGTAAGTGTTCAGAGTCATTTTTCCCAGTATAGAATATCTAAAAATGCTACAACGAAAAACCCCCATAAATATGCACTACAAAAAGTACATTTTTAAAAGCTAGCTTGGGATAAAAATAAGGCAAATGGTAAGAGGACCAGAAAAGACTAGAAAGCAAATCCAAAGGATAAGCTAATGTTTGCACTGATCCTGGTGGCTGGGACATCCCAGGGAGTCAGGAGACAAAGCCTGAAGACTGAGCAGGTGGAAGTCAGACTGTACCCCCACACAAAGTCAGGCTAAAGATGACGACATTGCAGTAAATGAACCAGATAGATTACCCACCACACTAATGTTAGTTGTGAATCTGTTAGAAGAGAATGTTGTGAATAAATTTGCTGTGAGCCCTTTTGAGGGTAAGCATTGCTTAGATACCACTCTAGAAGCCACGCCTCAGAGAGGCAGCTACAACACAGTGGTTAAGACTGTGACCTCTGGAGAAAATTGTTTGCGGTATGATCTTGACCCCATCATTTTCTCATTGTGATCTTGGACAAACTCTTTAACCTCCCTGGGTCTCAATGTCCCTGTCTGGAGACACATAGCTCACAAAGTTCGTGTAGAGATTATATTATTAAATACACGTCAAGCGCCTTCACCAGTGCCTACACAAAGCAAGCTCTCAGCAAATCTTACCTGGGATTACGTACAGTGGTTCCCTGACAGCAAATGTGAAGCAGACGAGGCTCTTTGGGCTTAAGCTTTTAATGTCCAAATAACACCCATTTAGCTTAGTATATAGAAATACAAAGAGTGGTCCTGATTTCTGGTATAAACATTGGCGAGTTATTTCTTTAACATCCTAAACACTGTGAGTATAAGTAGTAGATGCGTTCATAACTACTTCTTCATAGATATGCAATTCCACATATTAATTTCAGGGCCTAATTTATTCTGACTGGATCTAGTCCCTCCTTCTTGTTCTCTGTTCTCATCTCCTGCCATTGGCCCATCACTGCCAGCTCCGGAAACACAACCTCAACATGGCCTATGGCCCATCCCAAACTCAATTGTTCACCAGTTCTGCTGCTGCTATTTATTACCAAATTGGCTTCTTTAACACTTTCAAACATTCTGCTTTGCCAAGCCTGTATAACTTCTACATAAAGTCAACAAACAGCTGTTGATTTTTATAGTCACCACACCCTCTCAAATGCTAGAAAACCGTCAAATTCCCTGAAAGTAAATTTCATATTTAAAAATATTTTTTAAATGGAAAAAAAAAGCCCCCTCTTTTACTTGAATTGTGTCTTATGGGATTGGTCATAAAACTTTAAGTAATAGAACTTTGGATAGGTTATCCCCAAATGTATCCTGCATTATATCCAGTCATAACTCACTGACGTCATAGGTTGGAAAGGAACATTCAAAATGAAAAGTGGTGTTACAGATCTGGGAAAATTTTTTTCTTCTTCACAAGCTTCCTTTTAGTCTTAAATCAAGTTTTAAATATGTGGAAATTAATTTAAAATTACTCATTAATGACTTTCCTCTTTTGATTCATGTAACTTTCAAACAACCATTATTTATGAATATCATCTTGTGAATCCCCAGAATCAATTGGTTTTTAAAAAGGTGAAGCGAACAATCTTGTCATAATGTTATTTTTACAACTGTGAGCAAGGAACCCACAGCAAATTCCTGCTGCATCTCATATTTTAGAAGGAATTTTTCCTGTAATATCCCATACTTGAAATTTAAATATTTTGTTCTGACATGCAAAAACCAAAGTTTAATGTAATGAATGAGGGGGCCATGTTACTGATTGAGAACACAGCACAAAAGCAACAGAAGAATCTTTTAATAAGAGATGGCTCAAAACAGCCAAAGTCCAACCTACATAAAGCATTGCTCTGCCTTGATTTGCTTGAACAAGAAGTTCTAGTCACAAAGCATTCACCATGGGGATTGCACTTGGAGGATAAGAACATCTGGACCCAGCCATAGTAGAGTAGAAACAGATGGCGACTTCACGGAGGGAGAGATGTGGCTTTTCTACTGCTGAGAGGTGCTCATGTTTTTCCCCCTGTTTTCCTAATAATAATAAACAACTAGGATAACAAGGAAATTGCTTAGGTGTCTCTATCTAATTAGCTTCAAAAAATACTTCATAGTTCTAGAACTTTCCAAAGAAATTGTACATTTGTATCACAAGATGCTATAGTAATAAAACATTACATGTTAAACAAAATATCAATAAAGATCACATCATTATCTTTATACCAGAAATATTTCATTGGATTTTGAATGCGGCCTAGTGCTTACTTTGCTGTCTCCCATCATCCCTCCTCCTTCACCAAATAAAAAGGAAATTACAACATTGTTTAGTGCATATATATAAACTTTGAAGCTAGACTGTCTGGGTTCAAATCCTGACTCAGTGGTTCACTAGCTGTGCCCTGGGGCAAACAAGTTATTTAACTTCTCTGTACTTTACTTTCTTCATCTGTAAAATGGGAATAATACCTTATAGAGTTGATGTGAGGATTAAATGAATTAACTTAATACATGTCAGCACTTAAAACAATGCCAGCACATAGTAGGCACTCAATAAATGTTATGTTAATTTTATTATAATCTTTCAACAGACCTTTCTTCAGGCTGATCATTGATAAATTATGAAATTCCTATCCTTCTTTTCAGTGCCCAATATGATAAGAAATCATGTTGCCTCAGGGACCAGTGGAAAGGACATGGTGTTGGGATCAGAAGATTCTTCCTCAGACACGGTGACAACTGTATAACCTTGAGCGAGTCCTTACTTTCTGCGACTCCCACAGTCATGCAAATTCACTGAGACGTCAGATGCCCATCACCTAAGCTGCTACCTAGGACTCACACAATAAGCAGTTCTTGATTACTGGAAAAAATGGATATCTGTAAGATTCTCTGGGATGTTACTCATAGTGAGCCCTTCTTTATTAAGTTTGTCAAAAGTTGTAGCAGTCAACAAAGCTCTTAAGAGAAATTAGATAAGGAAACAATGTCCATCAGTTCTGAAAGCTTGGTTAAGCCAATTTTGAAGACTAGATTCTAATATTAGGCCAGTTGGTACCCAAAGGTTTCTCTTTGGTTTCTGCTCCCTGTAAGCCAGGGGTTCCTGCCTTCAGGAGCCTCATATATTACGTAAATGAGTGAAACAGTAGAAGAGGGAGTGTTAGCAGCCGTGGAAAACGGGATTGCATGGGCCCCATCAGAAAAAGGATTCTAATTAAAACATTCTGTCCAAAACTCATCTGTAGGCCAAAGTCAATCCTCAAACAACCAGACATCAGCTTTTGTTTTTGCTTTTTAATTGGTATATTTAACTGAACGAGGTTTACATTAACTGGTATTTAGTCTTATTTGCAGTTTTATGCAGTTCTTTGCTAAACTTCTCTTACTAAATTCCTAGATATTTATTCAGGGTGTCCTTTCTCCTCCTCCGTCATCTACTGATGATGCTAACACCATGCATATCTTGCAGCTGTCAGGCACTGTTAAGGGGTATGGCTAGCTTCTCCTAGGAGCTCATTAAAGCCATACCCAGGGGAGTAACTGGAATCATTCAACACTCATTCAACGGGTATTTAGAGAGCACCTAGTCTGAGCATAACCAAACATTACGGTGACATCTAGGCAGGCTTTTCCATTTTCCAGCCCCCATTTTACTAAAAGGATTTGGATTTAGCAAATCATGTCATCAGTTTCCTTTCTTATTCCTATAGACAAGCTGGTGCCTTCCATTTATCAGGAGTAAAGCGTTTTTTTCCTTGTTACTTATAAGTAAAATCACGGCAAATCTGCTTCTAACCTTGCCATTTCTGAGCTTGCTCTAAAGTTGTTCTGAACTCTGTTCAAGTCACCCAAGCCAGGATCTATGAAGCACCAGATACTCTGCTCAACCACATGCTGAGGGTGGTAGGGCTTTTTGTCCCTCTGGGATCTGTGATCTAAAATGACCACCTGTGACTCTGGTAGACATAAAATGGATAAACAGAATTGTAATTGCACTACAAAACCAGACGAAATACAGGGCTGATTTTAGAATGGTAAAGCTCGTAAATTGGTTGTCAGAGGAGAATCACGGCTGTTACTTTAGTCCCACTTACATTTTTTGTTTGCTCTCAGAAATCAGGTTGTTCTCTCCTCATTTGATAGTTGAGGAGACTGAAGCCTGATGGGGTAAACACCCTGCAAATCCTCACAGAGGCTGAGAGACCGGACCTCGGGCTCCTGACAGACAGGACACTCTGCACTGCGCAAGGATGGCCTCCTCCTTTCTGCACTGAGCAACAATCGCCAATTGCCCAAAACCCAGAGAGTGTTTTAGGAACATATTAACTTAAGAATTTCATGTTAGATGTGAGATGACAATGATGATGATGAAGAGTAGGGTTTTTTTTTTCAATTTAATACATTTGATTGAGTGAAAAGTTTGTGCCAGCCACTGCCCTGAGCCCTCAGGTAGCAAAGACGATTTTCTTGAGGAAGACAAACACGTGAAAAACACTGCAACATAATCAGTGCTGGAAGGGAGGTACTTAATGGGGGCAGGGGACACAGAGGAAGCTCCTTATCTCTGCTTGAGGATATCAGGGAGGACCTGAGGAGTCCCCAGATGGACAAAGAATGGAAGGGTATCTGTGCATTGGAAACAGCATGTGCAAAGTTTGGGAAATGAGAAAGGGTGTGGCTTCTGTAAGGAACCGTACACAGTTTGCAGGATATTTGTGTCAATGTAGGAAATGTGCCAGATCTTGAAGGGCCTTCCATCTCATGCCGAGAAGTTTGGATGATTTCTGCAGACATTTGGAAGTCACTAAAGAGGACTCCCCAAGAGGAATGTCATGGTCAGATTTGCATTTTAAAAAGGGTGCTCTGGCTGCCATGTGTGGGATCAATTAGAGGAGGGCAAGATAGAGGCAGAGCAATTTTAGAAAATTAATGAAACAATACAAGCATGAAACGATAAGGCAGCAATAGGGCTAGAGCAAGCAGGGATAACACTGACACAGCTTTGATGACCTGCTAGATGCAGGGGGCTAGTGAGAGACAGGAGAATTTCAGAGTGACTCCTAAGCTTCTGACTTGAGGGGTCAGTTGTGTGATGGTGCTTTCAGAATATAGGGTAGATTGGGGAGAAAAGAGGATGTGTTGGGTTCCAGGTTGGGAGGACCATTTTGAAGATGGAAGGAGCAGGTCAAGAGCTGGGAATATATATTGGAGAATTTTCATCTTGTGGGTGGTAGTTGAAGCTCTGAGTGTGGATAGGGTTGCCTGGAAAGATGTGGAGAGCGAAAAGAGAAAAGTAATGAGGACAATACCAGGATGGCCAATACTTGAGAGTAAGAAGAAGAGGTGAAGCTGACAAAGGGAAATAATAAGTGGTCTGAAAACAGGAGGAAATCCAGGAGAGAGTGTGGTCATGGAAGCACATGAGAAGTGAGTGTCAACTGTCACCAGAGGCCAAGTAGGACACAATCTGAAAGGGAGACATTGAATTTGGAAACCAGAAAGTCATTTATTTGTTCAAGTCAGTGAATACGCATTAAGCACCTATTAAGTGAATATGCTGCTCAAGGCACCAGGGATAAATCAATGAACAAAACAGAAAATAAAAACCCTGCCCTCTAGGCTTACATTCTAGTGGGAGACACAGACAACAAACAAATAAATATGTGAAATTTTAATATGTTGGATAAGCACTATGGAGAAAAATAAACAGGAAGGAGGTGTGGAGTTGGGGTTGAGAAAGATGTGGATGCAATGTAACATAGAGTGATTCAAAGGTTTTGGTGAGCAAGTGCAAAGGCCTTGAAATTAGAGTGATTTTTACTTGTATCAGTTTCAGTCTAGTGAAAGTAAAAGTAAGACTGCAGCGACTTGAAGAGTGAATGAGAAGAAAAAGAAGAAAAGAGCTAATGAAAGAGAAAGGAATGGAGTAAATAACTTCTCCATGAAACCTGATGCTAAAGAGAAGGCATGAGATCCTAAGTGCAGGTAGAATGGATGGGGAAAGAGTAGATGAAGGTTTGGAAACTGATAATTTCACAGGGTGGAGGCTGGGAATCGGGGCTGCGAAGCTGCACAACTCCAGGGACGTCCGTTGCTCCCTGTAATTGTGAAATGGGGTCTTCCCAACTCCCTCACTCCATTAACTCCATTTTTGCTATGAATTAGGAAGCAAGGATGTCTATTTTCAATAGAAAGAGAACAGTGATGTCATGTGGGGCTTCAACTGGTTGGGACACTAATAGTAAAGAAATAAGTAAAATTTCTCGAAAGAGTTGATGTCAGAAATAGAAATGAAAGTTGAATCTAGGGACAAGCAAAATGGTGGCCAAGTGGCACTGAGAGCTGGGAGGATGGTTGGGCCATACACTGCACCCTTCACTCACATCATCTCACCCAATCTTGCCAACAGTCTAGCAAGAAGAGCTTATTCTGACTTTCTGGATGAGAAATCCGAAGTCCACCGTGGGGAAGTACCATGCACAAGCTCATGAAGCTGGGAGGTGGTAGAGCCAAGATTCCAGAGATGATGAACTTTCCCCTACAACATGCCACTTGAGATACAAAGAGGAATAGAATATACAGTCGCTGCTCTCAGCTCTCACACACTATTGGGAACAAAAGCATATAAATAACTATAAAACAGTGAGATGAACGTGAAACTCGTTTATGAGCAAAGTGCCGTGGGAATATAGGCTTGTAAATTCTCCCAGGCGGCTGTATATTTACGGTCAGCAGGAAGGGAGAACAGGAATGACGAAGGCAAGATATTAATAAAATCTCACGATAATACAATGAGTATCCTTCACTGCTACTTTATTTTAAAATATGTATCCATCATTTCTCATTTTGAACCAGCAACTTCTTTAGTTAATATGTAGTTGGTTATTATGAGCCTGATTTGCAGATTTTTAAAAGTAGAGAGTTTAAGACTCATATAGTTAAAGTGAAGTGCTTCGAGATACGAAAACTTTTACATTTTGTATAAGGAATGAGGGAAATAGGAATTTAAATGTATAGTTATAGACTAAGTGTATATATAGATATAGCAAAGACTATATCTAGTTTTTGCACGAAGAAACGCTAGAAGGAAAAACCAAAAACCTCTCGGGTAGAGGTGTGGGGAACGATTAGAAGGGATAGGCATATAAGTGAGACTTTTCTGAGTACATCCTTTTACAGAGTTTTTGTTTGTGATCCTTGCAAATGTTTTACATATTTTTAAAAAAGCAAACCCTAAAATTAAAAACAGACTGAAACAAATTAATCAAACTATGTATCAAATGGGTAAGATAACCACACAGAGACAAGAATTTTGAATGAATTTTTTAACACAATGCTCTGATTATATATCTTACTCCTACATATTCTAAGGACAAAAATAATTTTGAAGACATCTTAAACTGCACCCTGTACTTCTATTTTGAGTTGTAATCATAGCATTTTTGAGAGTACTTTGTGTATATTGTAGAATAAAGCAAATAAATACTTTGAAATTATTAGAACCAAGATGTTTAGTGTAAGAAAAACAGTGTACAAATATGAAATTATAGAAGTTAAGAAAAAATGTAATGTTAATATCTGAACTGACCTGTGCATCAAAGGACACAATCAACAGGTGAAAAAGCAACTTAGAGAATGGAAAAAAATATTTGCAAATCACATCTCTGATATAGGATTAATATCCTGATATATAAAGAACTCCTACAACTCAATAATAATTTTCAAAAAACAGATAATCTGATCAAAAAATGGGCAAAGGACTTGAACAGACATTTCTCCAAAGAAAATATACAAATGGCCAACAAGCATGTGAAAAGATGTTCAACATCACTAATCATTAGGAGTATACAAATCAAAACCACATTGAGATATGACTTCACACCCATTAGGATGGCTACTATTATTTTTAAAAAACACAAAAATAGCAAGTGTTGGTGAGGATGCGAAGAAATCAGAACCCTTGTGCACACTGTTGATGGGAATGTAAAATGGTGCAACTGCTGTGGAAAACAGTGTGGCAGCTCCTCAAAAAATTGAACATAGGATTACCATATGATCCAGTGTTGTCATTTCTGAGTATATACTCAAAAGGATTAAAATCAAGGCCTTAAAGAGATAGTTGTACACCCATGTTCATAGCAGCATCATTCACAATGGCCAAGAGGTGGAAGCAATCCAGATATCCATCAGCTGATAAATGGATAAACAAAACGTGGTATATACGTACATTGGAATATTATTCTGCCTTAAAAAAGAAGGAAATTCTGACACTTGCTACAACATGGATGAACCTTGAAGACATTATGTTAAGTGAAATAAGCCAGTAACAAAAAGACAAATAATGTATGATTACACTTATATGAGATACCTAGAGTAGGGAAATTCGTTAGAGACATAAAGTAGAATGGTAGTTGCCAGGGGCTGGGGCAAGGGTACAACGAGGAGTGGTTGTTTAATGGGTTTAAGGGTTTCAATTTTGCAAGATGAAAAAGTTCTGCAGATTGTTTGTACAACAATGTGAATACATTTTACATCACTGAACTGTACAGTCGAAAATGATTAAGATGGTAAATTTTGTTATAGATATTTTACCACAATTTTTAAAAATCTGAATCAAAACAGCAGTATGAGCTCCTGATTTTTAAAAATATATTTCTTAGTGCTGTCCTTTGAAAGGACCAGAAGCAATGGCATCCTTAGTCTTGGTTTCTCATGCCATTTCCCACCAAAAGGACCAGAACTCCTTAGACAAATGCCTGATTTCAGTCCTGGGCAGAGAAATACAAGATGAGCCCAGGACATCTTAATGCACCAAAAAGCAGGAAAGCTCTGAAAGACTAATGGGGATGTGCCAAAAGGACACAAGAGCCAGGGTGAAGAGGCTCCCACTGGACAGATCCAAACAATCCGGACATCAAAAGGAATAACTGATTGTAAAATATTAAATTTTTAAAACTCGATGAGTTCATGGAGACAGAAATTATTACACCAACACCTTACCCTAATATTTGATAATTAAAGGGGAAGAATTAAGCATTCATCCTACCTTTTTGTAAGGAACTGTAGTTCATCGCCAGTGGATGAGGGGAAGCTCTACGGAAGAATGCAGTTAATAAATGTGGAAAGAATAATAGAAACAGAAAATCACCATTTTGCTACCTCCAATAAACTTGTTGATTCAGGCAAAGATTATATATGGAATCTAAAACCATTAGGTAAAGTGTTGTAGAGAAACAAGATATTCACACAGTGCCAATGTATCACCCATAGATTACTTACTAATTACAAAGGGAAACATTATCAAGAACTGTGAAGGGTCTGAGAAAGCCCTATCTGCAAACTGACAAGGTAGCCAGCCAGTCTCTTGGATATCTTCAAAAGACACAGGACTTCTGGCTTCATGAGAACTTATTCCTCACTGTGTATCAGCATTTTTGTGTTGGTTCCTCAAGACCCACAGGGCAAAGCAAAGAGGGCCAGGTGACACCTGCACACCATGGGTTGTATAACAATGAAAGAACCCTGAACTTAGGGAACCCTAATCTTTTATACTGGACAGTAAGCATGCCTGCCCTTGGCTGCAGAGACTGACACTATGTCTACCTTCCAAGGCTGTTTGCTATCCAAACTTCCTCGAAAACATAGTCCAGCGGGAAAAAAGGGCATTCAGTGCCTTGCTCACAAGTTGTCCAGAAAAACGAGAGACCTGTGGAGAACTGTCTCTCCATACATACACAAAGTGGAGAGGTCTGGCCATTGCCACCTTAATCAAGTGTTCAAACTTAGCATCACTAATAATGGGACACCTGTGCCTCCTGATGGGCTGCAACACAGAGCACACAGGCTCCCTATGAGTCTTCACACGGAATTGAATCAAATCTTTAAACATAACGTCCCGGTTACAAGACTTACCAGGAAGAGAGGGACAAGTTACCACCACCAGGAAGCAATCAGACAAATCTACATTTGACAAAGACAACTGGTCCAGTCAATTTAAAAAATCAATGTCGTTTTCTAAAAAAGGATACGTGGAGGGAGAATCTAGTATAAAAGAAGACATAACCAAATACAATGCATGAATCTTGATTGGATTCTGAAGCAGAAAAAAGACACTTTGGGGACAACTGGGGAAATTCGAATGTGGACCGGATATTAGATTATTTTAAGGAATTGTTTTCTTAGGTGATAATATGGGTTTTGCAGCTGAATGTCCTTATTCTTAGAAAATACATTTTGAAGAGTTATGTATATCTGCAACATATATTCAAGTTGTTCAGCAACACACCCACTCACTCAGACATTAGATTGAACTACAGGAAATTTTTCCTATTCAACCATTTTCTATTACAATTTCATATGGTTTAACCTAATAAATAAACAAAACAAATATAGCAAATGTTAACAGTTGTTGAATATGGTGGTTGATATACAAGTGTGATTGTACTATTGTTTTGACTTTTCTGATTATTTGAAAATTTTACTAATAAAATTTTGAGAAAACAAAATAAGAAAAGAGATAGTTTGACATAAAAACTCACTGAGGAAGTCAATCCTGCCTTTGCCATTTAGTAGCTATGTGACAGCCATGATGCCAAGAGAAGGTTCTTGGGGAGGGGAAGGGAACTGGGAAGGCTTGATTCCATCCACATCCTCCTTGGGGACCCCACCCACGCAGCCCCAATAAGCATAACCCTACTTAAGAACAGGGTAATTTAGCACAAGTTTCCTAAGTACTAGATTTTTGCTCCTAAGGCCCACCCACCAGATGCTACGTGACCCAGGCGAGTTACTTAATTTCTCCAAGGACTTATTATTCAGTAGATCTGAAGGATGAAGAGGAAAGAGGAGTTTAGGATGACTTCCAGATTTCTGGCCAGAGTGACACCTCAGGAAGAGGAGGCGTAAGCATCCCTGGGTGGTTGGGAGCTATTTCAGGCCAAAGGACTCAAAGAGGAAAGAGACCTTCTCTTTAGAAGTGATTTGGGTACTGTCTAATTTTAACGAAATGGGATTTCTTTCTGTACCCCAAGCTGATGAAGAGGAATACAGCAATTATGTCTATTTTCCAAATGTCCTATAACAAGTACATACTGCTTTACTTTTAAAGAAAAATTATAAAGTAGTTCTGGTATAAAGCCTCAGAAACAGCAAAAGCTGACACAAGATTTTGTATATTATGAGCCATATTTTTAATTGAGCAATTATATGATTATGAGCTAAATAGTAAGCTTTCAAGTTCATAGCATTTGAACTTAGGAAATAAATTTACATCAGTCAATGAATAATAATAAGATGCAGCTTGGTGTGTTTCGGCAGCAGCTGAGGGAGAACTGACAACAGCAATAACTGCATGCTCAGGGCACCCACACTGGCAGCAGAGGTGGCATACGGAGAAGAGGTGGGCAGTGAGAGAGAGCTCACGGTTGGAATGCCGGGAGACAGAAGACATGACAGGGCAGCTGGGGCTATGAGCCATGCAAGATCCCCAAGGAAGGAAGAAACATGGGTGGGGCAGGTTGGAGGTCCAGTAACACCACCAGGAGCAAATTCTACTATTAGTAGAAATAAGAGCCACACGATGGCTCACCAGTTAGATTCCTAGGCATTAGTAATAGGTTACCCCTG